>NC_092050.1:50522309-50807162 GCF_003086295.3 Arachis hypogaea
GGAGGACTCATGAGTGCTCGGAAAGACAAATGGACATGATCTGTGCCCAGACGCGAGCCTCCAAGGTAGTACTGAAGCCAGATTCCCTTAGGGCGGGTACGGTGGTATCGTAGATCCAACAGCTGCCAGGTAATGCGATAACTCTGAGACGGAGTCCTAGTCAAATTAGTACTTCTGGCGCTTAAGTGCGGCTTCTTGGAAGGCGTCCATTCTTCTGGAATAGGGGGGAGACTTAGAGCTTGCTGAATGGCCTCTTCTGTGATTGGGACTTGTTCTGCTGGACATAAACAGACTGTAGGGTTGGCATGTAGAAGTTAGAGTAGAACTCAACTACCCAAGAAAGATTGACCTGCCTTGGCTGTCTCCGTAGGAAACCCCATTGTCTTCGTTCAATTTGCGGCTCAACAAAGGTAGCAATATTGGACGGGAGGATAAGAAGGTATTCATTGTTATAGTTTCTTTCTGACAGGATAGGGAACATCTGCTCACAGTAGCGATTGGGAAATTGCGCAGTGTCCTTTGCTGGAAAGGCTTTCTCCTTCTCATCAACCTTTATTATCCTCTTAACTCTTTTTGTTGAGGGCTTGACTGCGGTTGAAGAAGGCTCTGCCACTAATGCTCTTTTAGTTCCTCTTCTTGCTGGTGGTTTGGAAGTAGCTTTCTCTTTTCTTTTCTTGGTGGTCATCTTGAAAGAAGGGAAGAGAAAGTAAATTAAATTCAAAGAGATATACAGCAAGGAAGGAAATGGAAAAGAGGGTGATGAATGCACATTAGATATACTTGACATTATCACATGCTCGCGAGTACATGAGAAAGGCCAATAATGGAAAATAGCTAGTGCATATAAAGACAAGTGACTGCAAGGTGTTTATTGGCATGCCGGCAAAGGGCATGAGTAGCATGGACCAAGCAATACTTTGTAATAAACCATCACGTTTATATTGACAATTAAATTCAATTAATACAATAGTAAAGGAAAGTTGTGAAAAGCAATCATTGAATAGTATAACAACATAGAGAAGTGCATAATGCCATTTGAGCTTTTTCACAAACACATAGCATGCATGGTGAATAAGGTATAGAAAATATGAAGGTGAACATGCAAGCAATCCCTTAAATAGAATAAAAAATAATTATCAAACAATTTGCAACAATCCACAAGCATATAATGAGGGATAGTGACTCAAAAAAAAATTTCTAACACCATGTAAAAAGGAAAAGAAAAGAAAGAAAATATGAATAATGAAAAGAAAAGAAAAGAAAGAAATACATATAAAATAATAAGAATTATGGAAAAGAAAGAGGGAGGAAGAAAGTAAAACCTTGTTAATGGAGGTGAGAGAGATAGAGAGTGAAAGGTGAGATAGAAGGGGGAAGGGAGAAGGAAGAAATAAGGAGGGAAAAGGAAAATTAGGATTTGGAGGAGAGAAAGATAAGATATGTGGCAATTTTAGGTTGAGCTATGCGGCGCATGCGACGCGGCTGCGTGGGGCACGCGTTCGCGTGGATGCGCTTCAAGTATGGTGACGTGATCGCGTCGGTCACGTGGTCGCGTGACCCATGTTATGCTTCTGGCGCGAGTGCAGCCTCGCACCATCACAACTCTTTGTTCAAATTAATTTATTTGCCAAAATTGGGACGGCGCGATCGCGTGGGTCACGCGATCGCGTGAGTGTGCGCCAGAAAATGGATGACGCGGCCGCGTCGGCGACGCGGTCGCGTGATAAGAATTGTGCTTCCAGCACCAATCCAGCATCACTCTCGCACAATATTTCATTGTGCACCATTTTACGGCGAAAACTCAGGGCACGCGGCCGCGTGGACACACGGCCGCGTGGGAGCCATGATTCCCATGCGACGCGAATGCGTCAGCGACGCGGTCGCATGGTTGATTTGTGCCATTGGCACGCCTCCAGCCACGCTCCAGCGTGACTCTCTGCTCATCTTTATTTTTCTTTACTCTCCTGTGACGCGGACGCGTCGCTGATGCGATCGCGTCGCGTAGCAAAAATTTTTTTTTTTGAAAATAAAAACATGTAAATGCAGATGCATGAAAGTACTAAGAAAGAGAAGAGTTATTGAATAGGAAAACTAAAAATAAAGAAAAGAGCGATCATACCATGGTGGGTTGTCTCCCACCTAGCACTTTGCTTTAACGTCCGTAAGTTGGACGCTCCACTAGCTCAATCTTCTGCTATGTGGGGATCTTCCAAGAGGCTCCTTGTTTCTCTACATCTTCTCGCCATGGTATAGCTTCAGGCGTTGTCCATTAACCTTAATGAGTTCAGAGCTTGAGGGATGGCTTAGGTGATAAACTCCGTACAGTTCGGCCTTCTCTACTCTATATGGACCTTCCCATCTTGATCTCAACTTACCTGGCATGAGCCTTAGTCGAGATTTGTAAAGGAGGACTAAATCCCCAGGTTGGAACTCTTTCTTCTTGATGTTTTGGTCATGTACAGCCTTCATCTTTTCCTTGTATATTTTGGAGTTTTCATAAGCTTCTAGGCGAAGGCTCTCCAGTTCCTGCAGTTGCAACTTCCTTTCAGCTCCGGCTTTCTCAATTCCCATGTTGCACTCCTTAACTACCCAAAAAGCTCTGTGTTCTACTTCAACTGGGAGATGAAAAGCTTTTCCATAAACCAAGCGGAAATGACTCATCCCAATGGGTGTCTTGTATGCTGTTCTATATGCCCAGAGTGCATCTTGTAGCCTGGTGCTCCAGTCTTTTCTATGAGGCTTTACTATCTTTTGCAAGATACGCTTAATTTCTCTGTTGACACCTCGGCTTGCTCATTAGTTTGGGGATGGTAAGCTATTGCAATTTTATGAATTATCCCATACTTCTTCATTAATCCTGTTAGTCTCCTGTTACAAAAATGGGTGCCTTGATCGCTCACGATTGCTCGTGGTGATCCGAAGCGACATATAATATGGTTTCTCACAAAGGAAACAACAGTGTTAGCATCATCAGTGCGGGTAGGAATTGCTTCCACCCATTTGGAAACATAATCCACAGCTAACAATATATAAAAATATCCATTAGAATTTGGAAATCGGCCCATGAAGTCAATGCCCCAAACATAAAAAATTTCACAGAAAAGCATAATTTGTTGAGGCATCTCATCCCTCCTGGATATATTACCAAATTTCTGGCATGGGGGACAAGATTTACAAAATTTAGCAGCGTCTCTAAAAAGAGTAGGCCACCAGAATCCACAGTCTAAGATCTTTCTAGCTGTTCTTTGAGGACCAAAATGTCCTCCACTCTCAGATGAGTGACAGGCCTCTAAAATGGACTGGAATTCTGATTGAGGCACACAACGTCTAATTACTTGATCAGCGCCACATCTCCATAAATATGGGTCATCCCATATATAATATTTAGACTCGCTTTTCAGCTTGTCTCTTTGATGCTTAGAAAAATTTGGAGGAAATGTGCGGCTAACTAAATAATTAGTAACAGGTGCATACCAAGGGACTACCTCAGATACTGCTTGCAGGTTATCAAAAGGAAAATTATCATCTATAGGAGTAGAATCATCCTTAATATGCTCAAGGCGACTCAAGTGGTCTGCCACTAAATTCTGAGTACCACTCCTATCCTTTATTTCTAAATCAAATTCTTGTAACAGCAGTATCCAACGTATGAGTCTTGGTTTGGATTCCTTTTTAGCTAATAGATACTTTAAAGTTGCATGGTCCGAATACACTACTACTCTAGTACCAAGTAAATAAGCTCGGAATTTATCCAGAGCAAAAACAATAGCAAGAAGCTCTTTCTCAGTAGTAGTATAGTTGGACTGGGCAGTGTCTAAAGTCTTAGACGCATAAGCAATAACGAAAGGATCCTTACCTTCATGCTGAGTCAGCGCTGCTCCTACTGCATGGTTGGAAGCATCGCACATGATTTCAAACGGCTGGCTTCAGTCTGGTCCTCTCACAATTGGAGCTTGAGTCAGAGCAGTCTTCAGCTTATCAAACGCTTGTTTGCAATCCTCACTGAACTCGAACTCAATATCCTTCTGCAGTAATCTGGATAAGGGAAGTGCGACCTTACTAAAGTCCTTAATAAATCTCCTGTAAAAACCTTCATGGCCAAGGAACGAACGGACTTCCCTCACAGAAGAGGGGTAAGGTAAACTAGAAATAACATTCACCTTTGCTGGGTCTACAGAAATGCCATTATTAGATACCACATGTCCTAATACAATCCCTTGTTTTACCATAAAGTGACATTTTTCGAAATTTAATACAAGGTTTGTATTAACACATCTATCTAATACTCTAGATAATCCATCTAAGCAAAGGCTAAAAGAATCACCATAAATGCTAAAATCGTCCATAAAAAGTTCCATACAGTCCTCAATAAGATCAGAGAAAAGACTTATCATGCACCTTTGGATAGTAGCTGGTGCATTGCACAAGCCAAAGGGCATTCTCTTGTAAGCATAAGTCCCAAAAGGACATGTAAAAGTAGTCTTTTCCTGATCCTCAGGAGCTATATAAATCTGGAAATAACCTATGTAACCATCTAAAAAGCAATAATGTGATTTACCTGACAGGCGATCCAGCATTTGATCAATGAATGGAAGTGGGTAGTGATCCTTACGGGTAGCTTGGTTGAGACGCCTGTAATCAATGCAGACTCTCCAAGCATTCTGAACTCTAGTTGCTATGAGCTCTCCATGCTCATTCTTCACTGTAGTGACTCCAGACTTCTTGGGCACCACTTGTACTGGGCTTACCCATTCACTGTCTAAAATGGGATATATGATACTCGCTTCCAATAGTCTGGTCACTTCCTTTTTGACAACTTCCAAGATGGTGGGATTCAATCTTCTTTGGGGTTGACGGACAGGTCTTGCTCCCTCTTCTAAAAATATTCTGTGCTCACATACTTGAGGGTTGATGCCTACTATGTCTGCCAAGCTCTACCCAATTGCCTTCTTATGCTTCCTCAGCACATCAAGTAACTGCTCTTCTTGTTGAGAAGTGGTGTACGAAATTGTGATCACATTAATGTAGTACTCTTTGTTATTGTATGGAATCATTATTATGGCTCTTTACTATGTGTGGACACAACTCCGTTCAACTAACCAGCAAGTGTACTGGGTCGTCCAAGTAATAAACCTTACGTGAGTAAGGGTCGATCCCACAGAGATTGTTGGCTTGAAGCAAGCTATGGTCACCTTGTAAATCTCAGTCAGGCGGATTTAAACATGATACTTTATTAGATTAAAATAAACAATAAAAAGGGATAGAGATACTTATGTAGATTCATTGGCAGGAATTTCAGATAAGCAAATGGAGATGCTTTTCGTTCCTCTGAACCTCTGCTTTCCTGCTATCTTCATCCAATCAGTCTTACTCCTTTCCATGGCTGGCTTTATGTGATACATCACCACTGTCAATGGCTACTTTCGGTCATCTCACGGGAAAATGATCCAATGCCCTGTCACGGCACGGCTAATCGTCTGGAGGCATCACCCTTGTCAATGGCTTCATCTTATCCTCTCAGTGAATAATATGCTCACGCACCCTGTCACGGCACGGCTATTCATCTGTCGGTTCTCGATCATGCTGGAATAGGATTTACTATCCTTTTGCGTCTGTCACTAACGCCCTGCAATCGCGAGTTAGGAGCTCGTCACAGTCATTCAATCATTGAATCCTACTCGGAATACCACAGACAAGGTTTAGACTTTTCGGATTCTCTTGAATGCCGCCATCATTCTAGCTTACGCCACGAAGATTCTGGTTAGGAGATCTAAGAGATACTCATTCTAGCTTAATTCATGTAGAACAGAAGTGTTTGTCAGGCACGCGTTCATAAGGGAGAAGGATGATGAGCGTCACACATAATCATCACCTTCATCACGTTCTTGGGTGCGAATGGATATTTTAGAAGAGAAATAAGAAGAATTGAATAGAAAACAGTAGTACTTTGCATTAATCTTTGAGGAACAGCAGAGCTCCACACCTTAATCTATGGAGTGTAGAAACTCTACCGTTGAAAATACATAAGTGAAGGTCCAGGCATGGCCGAGATGGCCAGCCCCCTAAAACGTGATCAAAGGATCATAAGGTAATCCAAAGATGCCTAATACAATAGTAAGAGGTCCTATTTATAATAAACTAGTCACTAGGGTTTACATGAGTAAGTAATTGATGCATAAATCCACTTCCGGGGCCCACTTGGTGTGTGTTTGGGCTGAGCTTAAGTGTAGCACGTGCAGAGGCCATTTGTGGAGTTGAACGCCAGTTTCTGTGCCAGTTTGGGCGTTCAACACTGGTTTTGGATCCTTTTCTGGCGCTGGATGCCAGATTTGGGCAGAAGGCTGGCGTTGAACGCCAGTTTACGTCGTCAATTCTTGGCCAAAGTATGGACTATTATATATTGCTGGAAAGCCCTGGATGTATACTTTCTAACGCAATTGGAAGCGCGCCATTTCGAGTTCTGTAGCTCCAGAAAATCCACTTTGAGTGCAGGGAGGTCAGAATCCAACAGCATCAGCAGTCCTTCTTCAACCTCTTAATCAGATTTCTGCTCAAGTCCCTCAATTTCAGCCAGAATATACCTGAAATCACAGAAAAACACACAAACTCATAGTAAAGTCCAGAAATGTGAATTTAACATAAAAACTAATGAAAACATCCCTAAAAGTAACTAGATCCTACTAAAAACATACTAAAAACAATGTCAAAAAGCGTATAAATTATCCGCTCATCACAACACCAAACTTAAATTGTTGCTTGTCCCCAAGCAACTGAAAATCAAATAGGATAAAAAGAAGAGAATATACTATAAATTCCAAACTATCAATGAAACAGAGCTTCAATCATATGAGCGGGACTTATAGCTTTTTGCCTCTTGAATAGTTTTGGCATCTCACTTTATCCATTGAGGTTCAGAATGATTGGCATCTATAGGAACTTCAGATTTCGAATAGTGTTATTGACTCTCCTAGTTCAGTATGATGATTCTTGAACACAGCTTCTTTATGAGTCTTGGCCGTGGCCCTAAGCACTTTGTTTTCCAGTATTACCACCGGATACATAAATGCCACAGACACATAATTGGGTGAACCTTTTCAGATTGTGACTCAGCTTTGCTAAAGTCCCCAATTAGAGGTGTCCAGGGTTCTTAAGCACACTCTTTTTTTGCTTTGGACCTTGACTTTAACCGCTCAGTCTCAAGTTTTCACTTGACACCTACACGCCACAAGCACATAGTTAGGGACAGCTTGGTTTAGCCGCTTAGACCAGGATTTTATTCCTTTAGGCCCTCCTATCCACTGATGCTCAAAGCCTTGGGATCCTTTTTCTTTGCCCTTGTCTTTTGGTTTTAAGGGTTATTGGCTTTTTCTGTTTGCTTTTTCTTTTTCTTTCTATTTTTTTTTGCCTATTTTTTTCTTTTTTTTTTCTTCTTTTTTTTTTCTGCAAGCTTTGTTCTTTGCTGCTTTTTCTTGCTTCAAGAATCATTTTTATGATTTTTCAGATTATCAAATAACATGTCTCCTAGTCATCATTCTTTCAAGAGCCAACATATTTAACATTCTTAAACAACAACTTCAAAAGACATATGCACTGTTCAAGCATACATTCAGAAAACAAGAAGCATTGTCACCACATCAATATAATTAAACTAAGTTCAAGGATAAATTCAAAACTCATGGACTTCTTGTTCTTTTGAATTAAAACATTTTTCATTTAAGAGAGGTGATGGATTCATAGGACATTTATAACTTTAAGACATAGTTACTAACTACTAATGATCATGTAATGAAGGCACAAACACAGATAAGCACATAACATAGAAAACGAAAAACAGAAGAAATAAGAACAAGGAATGAATCCACCTTAGTAATGGTGGCGTTTCCTTCTTGAGGAACTAATGATGTCCTTGAGCTCTTCTATGTCTCTTCCTTGTCTTTGTTGCTCCTCCTTCATTGCTTTTAGATCTTCTCTGATTTCATGAAGGATGATGGAGTGCTCTTGATGTTCCACCCTTAGTTGCTTCCAATAATTGTGTGGAAGAAAATGTATCCCCTGAGGTATCTCAGGGATTTCTTGATTTGCAGTCAAATGTTCTACCACTGAGCTATAGACCCTTGATGGAAGCTTTTGTCTTCCCTTTCCTCTTTCTAGAGGTTTCTCTGGCCTTAGGTGCCATCAATGGTTATGGAAAAAAAACAAAAAAGCTATGCTTTTACCACACCAAACTTAGAATGTTGCTCGTCCTCGAGCAAAAGAAGAAAGAATAGAAGAAGAAGAGGATATGGAGGAGATGGATGGCTGTGTATATTTGGCCATATGGGTGGGATTGGGTGGGAAAGAGATGTTGAATTTTGAAGGAAAGTGGGTGTTTGGATGTGAGTGGTAAAGGGTTAATTAGGGAAGAGTGTTTATTGGGAATAGAAGATGATTGAGAAGAGAGAAGAGAGTGAGTGGAGGTGGGTGGGGATCCTGTGGGGTCCACAGATCCTGAGGTGATCCTGTGAGGTCCACAGATCTTGAGGTGTCAAGGCATTTACATCCCTGCACCAATTTAGGCATGCAAAATGCCCTTGCACACAACTCTGGGCGTTCAGCGCCAGGTTGGTGCCCATTTTGGGCGTTCAACGCCCCTTTGCTGCCATTTCTGGCGTTGAACGCCAGAACCATGCTTGTTCTGGGCGTTCAGCGCCAGGATGCTCCCATTCTGGGCGTTCAACGCCAGAACTATGCTCTGTTCTGGCGTTTGAATGCCAGACAGATGCTCCTCCAGGGTGTGATTTTTCTTCTGCTGTTTTTGATTCCGTTTTTGATTTTTTTTTTGTTTATTTTGTGACTCCACATGATCATGAACCTAAGAAAACATGAAAAACAATAAAAATAAGAATTAGATAAACATTGGGTTGCCTCCCAACAAGCGCTTCTTTAATGTCAATAGCTTGACAGTGGGCTCTCATGGAGCCTCACAGATGTGCAGAGCTTTGTTGAGACTCTCCAACACCAAACTTAGAGTTTGGATATGGGAGTTCAACACCAAACTTAGAGTTTGGTTGTGGCCTCCAACACCAAACTTAGAGTTTGACTGTGGGGGCTCTGGTTGACTCTGCTTTGACAGAAGCTTCTCAAGCTTCCTCTCCATGGTTGCAGAGGGAGATCCTTGAGTTTTGAATACAAGGGAGTTCTCATTCCATTGAAGGACTATTTCACCTCTGTCAACATCAATCACAGCTCTTGCTGTGGCCAGGAAAGGTCTTCCTAGGATGATGGATTCATCCTCTTCCTTTCCAGTATCCAGGACTATGAAATCAGCAGGGATGTAAAGGCCCTCAACCTTTACTAAAACGTCCTCTACTTGTCCATAAGCCTGTTTTCTTGAGCTGTCTGCCATCTCTAGTGAGATTTTAGCAGCTTGCACCTCATAGATTCCCAGTTTCTCTATTACAGAGAGGGGCATGAGGTTTATTCCTGAACCAAGATCACACAGAGCCTTAAAGATCATGGTGCCTATGGTACAGGGTATTATGAACTTTCCAGGATCCTGTCTCTTCTGAGGCAATGTCAGTTGATCCAGATCACTTAGTTCATTGATGAACAAGGGAGGTTCAACTTCCCAAGCATCAATGCCAAACAATTTGGCATTCAGCTTCATGATTGCACCAAGAAACTTGGCAGTTTGCTCTTCAGTAACATCCTCATTCTCTTCAGAAGAGGAATACTCATCAGAGCTCATGAAGGGCATAAGGAGGTTCAATGGAATCTCTATGGTCTCTAGATGAGCCTCAGAGTCCTTTGGTTCCCCAGAGGGAAGCTCCTTATTGATCACTGGACGTCCCAGGAGGTCTTCCTCCTTGGGATTCACGTCCTCTCCTTTCCTCACAGGTTCGGCCATGGCGCTTATGTCAATGGCCTTGCACTCTCCTTTTGGATTCTCTTCTGTATTGCTTGGGAGAGTACTAGGAGGAATTTCAGTGATCCTTTTACTCAGCTGGCCCACTTGTGCTTCCAGATTTCTAATGGAAGACCTTGTTTCATTCATGAAACTTACAGTGGCCTTAGATAGATCAGAGACTAGATTTGCTAAATTAGAAGCATTTTGTTCAGAGTTCTTTGTCTGTTGCTGAGTTGATGATGGAAAAGGCTTGCTATTGCTAAACCTGTTTCTTCCACCATTATTAAAGCCTTGTTGAGGCTTCTGATCCTTCCATGAGAAATTTGGATGATTTCTCCATGTTGAGTTATAGGTGTTTCCATAAGGTTCACCTAAGTAATTTACCTCTGCTATTGCAGGGTTCTCAGGATCATAAGCTTCTTCTTCAGAAGATGCCTCTTGAGTACTGTTGGATGCAGCTTGCATTCCATGCAGACTCTGAGAAATCATATTGACTTGCTGAGTCAATATTTTGTTCTGAGCCAATATGGCATTCAGAGTATCAACTTCAAGAACTCCCTTCTTCATAGGCGTCCCATTGCTTACAGGATTCCTTTCAGAAGTGTACATGAACTGGTTATTAGCAACCATGTCAATGAGTTCTTGAGCTTCTGCAGGCGTTTTCTTTAGGTGAATGGATCCACCTGCAGAAGTGTCCAGTGACATCTTTGATAGCTCAGATAAACCATCATAGAATATATCCAGGATGGTCCATTCTGAAAGCATGTCAGAAGGACACTTTTTGGTCAACTATTTGTATCTTTCCCAAGCTTCATAGAGAGATTCACCTTCTTTCTGTCTGAAGGTTTGAACATCAGCTCTAAGCTTGCTCAGCTTTTGAGGAGGAAAGTACTTGGCTAAGAAAGCCGTGACCAGCTTATCCCAAGAGTTCAGGCTGTCTTTGGGTTGAGAATCCAACCATAATCTAGCTCTGTCTCTTACAGCAAAAGGGAAAAGCATAAGCCTGTAGACTTCAGGATCTACTCCATTAGTCTTAACAGTATCACATATCTGCAAGAATTCAGTTAAGAACTGAAAAGGATCTTCAGATGGAAGTCCATGAAACTTGCAGTTCTGCTGCATCAGAGAAACTAACTGAGGTTTCAGCTCAAAGTTGTTTGCTCCAATGGCAGGAATGGAGATGCTTCTTCCATGTAAATTGGAATTAGGTGCAGTAAAGTCACCAAGCATCTTCCTTACATTATTATTATTTTCGGCTGCCATCTCCTCTGCCTGTTTGAAAATTTCTGAAAGGTTATCTCTGGATTGTTGTATTTTAGCTTCTCTTAATTTTCTCTTCAGAGTCCTTTCAGGTTCTGGATCTGCTTCCACAAGAATGTTCTTATCCTTGCTCCTGCTCATATGACAAGGAAGAATGGCCAGAAAAATGATAATAATAATAGGGATCCTTTATACCACAGTATATGAATCCCTGTGTGAGTGGAAGAAAAGAGGGGGAGATAAAGAATGTGATATAAAGGAAGAAACACAACTGTGAGAATGGAAGAGATGTGAGATGAGATGTTAGGATATGAATGAATAAATAGAATAGGATGTGGGAGGTATAATTTTCGAAAATTATTTTGAAAGGGAGTTAGTGATTTTTGAAAATTGGTTTTTGAAAATTTGTTAGTATTTTTCGAAAATTTTTGAAATAAAAATAAAAAATAAAAATAATTAGTTAATTAAAAAGAAATTTTTGAAAAAGGGGAGATATTTTCGAAAATTAGAGAGAGAGAGTTAGTTAGGTAGTTTTGAAAAAGTTAAGAAACAAACAAAAAAGTTAGTTAGTTAGTTGAAACAAATTTTTGAAAACCAATTTTGAAAAGATAGGTAGTTAGGAAGTTAGAAAAGATATTTTGAACAGATATTTTTTTTGAAAAAGATAAGATAAGAAGATATTTTTGAAAAGATATGATTGAAATTAGTTTTTTTGAAAAAGATTTGATTTTTAAAATCACAATTAATGACCTGATTCATAAGAAATCACAAGATATGATTCTAGAACTTAAAGTTTGAATCTTTCTTAACAAGCAAGTAACAAACTTCAAATTTTTGAATCAAAACATTAATTGTTTATGTTATTTTCGAAAATTATGATATAAAATAAGAAAAAGATTTTTTTTGAAAAATATTTTTGGAATTTTCGAAAATAACTAAGAATTTTGAAAAAGATTTGATTTTTGAAAAAGATTTTGAAAAAGATAAGATTTTCAAATTGAAAATTTGATTTGACTCATGAGAAACAACTTGATTTTAAAAATTTTTGAAAAAGTCAATCCAAATTTTCGAATTTGATGAGAGAAAAAAGGGAAAGATATTTTTTTGATTTTTGAAATTTTTATGAAAAACATGAAAAATATGCAATGCATGAAATTTTTAGATCAAAACAATGAATGCATGTATGAATGATATGAATGTCAAGATGAACACCAAGAACACTTTGAATGTCATGATGAACATCAAGAACATATTTTTGAAAAATTTTTAATGCAAAGAAAACATGCAAGACACCAAACTTAGAATTCTTTAATGCTTAGACACTAAGAATTCAAGAATGCATATGATAAACATGAAAAGACACAAAACAAAAAATCATCAAGATCAAACAAGAAGACTTACCAAGAACAACTTGAAGATCATGAAGAACACTATAAATGCATTATATTTTCGAAAAAATGCAAGATGCATATGCAAGTGACACCAAACTTATAACATGACACAAGACTCAAACAAGAAACAGAAAATATTTTTTATTTTTATGATTTTCTAATTTTTTTGGATTTTTATTTTATATTTTTTGAAAATTAAAAGGAAAAATAAGGATTCCAAAATTTTTAATATGAATTCCAGGAATCTTGCCATGTTAGTCTAAAGCTTCAGTCCAGGAATTAGACATGGCTCACTAGCCAGCCAAGCTTTCAAAGAAAGCTCCAGTCCAAAACACTAGACATGGCCAATGGCCAGCCAAGCTTCAGCAGGTAGATCAGGAACAGTAGCAGGTGGATTAGCTCCAACTAGCTTGCTCTTGATAACAAATAGCAAGCCTCAGTCCAAAAGAATTTAGACATGGCTTTACAGCCAGCCAGGCTGCAACATATAATTACATGGGCTGGAGTGATTAGTTGAATACCAATCCCAAAGTAGTTTGGGTATGGCTTTACAGCCAGATATGATTCAACATATTTCATGAAACACTAGAATTCATTCTTAAAATTTTGAAGCCATAGAATAATTTATTTTTGAAAACATTTTTATTTTTATTTTTTTTTTCGAAAACAATTGAGAAAATTTTAGAAATATTTTTGAAAAATTTTTGAAAAGAAAATAAAAAGAAAATTACCTAATCTGAGCAACAAGATGAACCGTTAGTTGTCCAAACTCAAACAATCCCCGGCAACGGCGCCAAAAACTTGGTGCAGTTGCCGGATCAAAAGGGAATCTGGCACTGATGTTACCGGACCAAAAGCTTGCCGAAAACTCAAACAATCCCCGGCAACGGCGCCAAAAACTTGGTGTACGAAATTGTGATCACATTAATGTAGTACTCTTTGTTATTGTATGGAATCATTATTATGGCTCTTTACTATGTGTGGACACAACTCCGTTCAACTAACCAGCAAGTGTACTGGGTCGTCCAAGTATAACCTTACGTGAGTAAGGGTCGATCCCACAGAGATTGTTGGCTTGAAGCAAGCTATGGTCACCTTGTAAATCTCAGTCAGGCGGATTTAAACATGATACTTTATTAGATTAAAATAAACAATAAAAAGGGATAGAGATACTTATGTAGATTCATTGGCAGGAATTTCAGATAAGCGAATGGAGATGCTTTTCGTTCCTCTGAACCTCTGCTTTCCTGCTATCTTCATCCAATCAGTCTTACTCTTTTCCATGGCTGGCTTTATGTGATACATCACCACTGTCAATGGCTACTTTCGGTCATCTCACGGGAAGATGATCCAATGCCCTGTCACGGCACGGCTAATCGTCTGGAGGCATCACCCTTGTCAATGGCTTCATCTTATCCTCTCAGTGAATAATATGCTCACGCACCCTGTCACGGCACGGCTATTCATCTGTCGGTTCTCGATCATGCTGGAATAGGATTTACTATCCTTTTGCGTCTGTCACTAACGCCCTGCAATCGCGAGTTAGGAGCTCGTCACAGTCATTCAATCATTGAATCCTACTCGGAATACCACAGACAAGGTTTAGACTTTCCGGATTCTCTTGAATGCCGCCATCATTCTAGCTTACGCCACGAAGATTCTGGTTAGGAGATCTAAGAGATACTCATTCTAGCTTAATTCATGTAGAACAGAAGTGTTTGTCAGGCACGCGTTCATAAGGGAGAAGGATGATGAGCGTCACACATAATCATCACCTTCATCACGTTCTTGGGTGCGAATGGATATTTTAGAAGAGAAATAAGAAGAATTGAATAGAAAACAGTAGTACTTTGCATTAATCTTTGAGGAACAGCAGAGCTCCACACCTTAATCTATGGAGTGTAGAAACTCTACCGTTGAAAATACATAAGTGAAGGTCCAGGCATGGCCGAGATGGCCAGCTCCCTAAAACGTGATCAAAGGATCATAAGGTAATCCAAAGATGCCTAATACAATAGTAAGAGGTCCTATTTATAATAAACTAGTCACTAGGGTTTACATGAGTAAGTAATTGATGCATAAATCCACTTCCGGGGCCCACTTGGTGTGTGTTTGGGCTGAGCTTAAGTGTAGCACGTGCAGAGGCCATTTGTGGAGTTGAACACCAGTTTCTGTGCCAGTTTGGGCGTTCAACTCTGGTTTTGGATCCTTTTCTGGCGCTGGATGCCAGATTTGGGCAGAAGGCTGGCGTTGAACGCCAGTTTATGTCGTCAATTCTTGGCCAAAGTATGGACTATTATATATTGCTGGAAAGCCCTGGATGTCTACTTTCCAACGCAATTGGAAGCGCGCCATTTCGAGTTCTGTAGCGCCAGAAAATCCACTTTGAGTGCAGGGAGGTCAGAATCCAACAACATCAGCAGTCCTTCTTCAATCTCTGAATCAGATTTCTGCTCAAGTCCCTAAATTTCAGCCAGAATATACCTGAAATCACAGAAAAACACACAAACTCATAGTAAAGTCCAGAAATATGAATTTAACATAAAAACTAATGAAAACATCCCTAAAAGTAACTAGATCCTACTAAAAACATACTAAAAACAATGTCAAAAAGCGTATAAATTATCCGCTCATCAAGAAGTAAGTTCCCTTGCAATGATAACTGGAAACCTCTGCTCATATTCAAGATAAGCATATTTGAGATATGGAGGGAAGGGTTTCAATTCTAACTTTTGATCATGGGCAGGCTCTGGATTATCTGGAGCTTGTGAAAATGACGAAGTGCCCTCATTGTTAGTTAAGAAGGTCCCCACACTTGGACCTTGTCCAGTGTGCCTCTCTTCTAACTCTTCCTTGTGAACTTCAGCTACACTTTCATCTATGACATCACACTGAAAGATAGAACGATCTTCTGGAGGGTTGTCAATGACTCCATTCAGATTGAAGATTACTATGCAGCCATCTATTTCAAAGGAGTATGTTCCTGAAAAAGCATCCAATTTGAATTTTGATGTCTTCAGGAATGGTCTTCCAAGTAGGATTGATGATGGCTTATCTGAATTATTATGGGGCATCTCTAAGATATAAAAATCAGTGAGAAATGTAAGCCCTTTAATGTTCACCAAAACATCTTCAGCAACTCCAGCCATTGTAATAATGCTTTTATCTGCTAAAACACAAAATGAGTTGCCGACCTTTTTAAGGGAGGGAGCCTCAAAATATCATATATAGACAAAGGCATTATACTGACACATGCTCCTAAATCACACATGCAATCATAAATTACTACACCACCAATAGTACAGCGAACTATACAAGGACCTGGATCACTACATTTTTCAGGTAATCCTCCCATTAAAGCAGATATAGAACTACCTAAAGGAATAGTTTTTAATTCATTAATTTTATCTTTATGGATACATAAGTCTTTTAGAAACTTTGCATATTTAGGTACCTGCTGAATAACATCAAAAAGAGGAACAGTTACCTCAACCTTTTTGAATATTTCTACCATTTTGGGGTCGGGTTCCAGCTGCTTCCTGGGCTTCCTTGCAAGTTGTGGAAATGGAATAGGAGTAGTGTTTTCTGTGGTGTCTGCGCCTTTTGGTGCTTCCTCCTGTGGTTGAGCTATTTCTTCTTCAGCTATGTCCTGTATGTCCTCTTCCTCTTCAACATCTTCTATTTCTACTACCTCTTCAGCTGAGGTGTGTTATGGTGGGCTTGGTTCCTCCTGATTCCTCTCCTGCAGTGTAGTTCCAGACCTTAGGGTGATGGCATTAATGCCTCCCTTTGGATTGGGTAATGGTTGAGAGGGGATTCCAGTGGAGCTTGAGGGTTGGTTACTGGAATTTTTTGCTGATCCAATCTGTGACATAAGAGCTTGCAAAGTAGAGGTGAGACCATTCAGACTAGCATTAATACTATTCATGATGTTATTTTCTATGGTCTGTTGTCTTCGCTTAAAAGATTGTAGTAGCTCTTCATTAGGAGATAAAGAAGAATGAGTAAATTGAGAGGTCTGCTGTTGATTGTTCTGTGGTCCTTGGTTTTGCCTCAGGTGAGGTGCTCTGTAAGGTTGATTCTGCTGCCTGTTGTTGTTATTATTCCACCTCTGATTTCCCTGATTATCTCGGCCTCCTCTGTTATTGTTGTCCCTCCAACTCTGGTTAGAATTGTCCTGCCATCCATGGTTATTATTTCCACTTTGATTGTACCCTTTGTTGGGGCAGTCATAGAAGTTATGAGTGGATGCCACCATGTTGTCTTCTTTTTGGAGCTGCGGGCATTCATCAGTGTAATGGCTATAATCAGCACAGATTCCACAAATTCTTTGTGGGACTAATTGTTGGTTTTGCTGTGGTGAGGGAGGTTGAGCTTGCTGAGCTTGTTGTTGATTCAATTGCATCTGCTTCAGCAAGTTGGTCATCTCACATATACTCTGAGCTAGAGCAGCAGTCTCTCTGCTAGAGGATACTTCTGCAACGGCTTTTGAACGGCCTTGCTTTTGTCTGTGGTTCCTAGTAGATTCATCTAAATCACTGATCAATTGCCAAGCCTCATCAGTGGTCTTGTACTTCTTCATAGACCCATTGCTAGCACTTTCCAATGTGGTCTTATCTTGGGGCCTCATGCCCTGTGTGATAGAGCTAAGTAACACTATCTTGTCAATCATGTGGTGGGGGCATGCTTCCAGAAGATTATTGAAGCGCTCCCAGTATTCAAAGAGAGTCTCATTGTCATCCTGAACAATTGTGGAAATATCCTTCCTCAGTTTATCAGTAACTTCAGATGGAAAGAATTTCTCCAAAAACTCCTTTCTGAGTGTATCCCAGTTGGATACATTTGCTAGAGGTTGAGTGTAGTACCACTCTCTTGCTTTTCCCTCAAGAGAAAACGGAAAAGCTTTCAGCAAAATTGAAGTTTCATCAGTACCATCATGCCTGACAGTAGAACAGGCTGCCTGGAAATCTCTCAAGTGCTTGATAGCCTCTTGAGCAGGTAGGCCATGAAACTTGGGCATCAAATTTAGCAGTGTGGTCTTTATTTCAAAATCTGTAGCTACCGCTGGATGATGTGCTTGAAACGGTTGCATTGTAAAATCAGGGGCTCCTTCCTCCTGGATGGTAACTCTCCTAGCTGCCATATCTTCTGCATGTAAAACAACCGAATCAGTAGAACGGGGGCTGGTTTCTTCCTCAAGTTCACTTTCAGATCCGCCCTCAGAGCGGACTAACCGACGCTGTTCTCGCCTTATTCGTAAAATAGTCCTTTCAATTTCAGGATCGAATATTAGCAAGCGCGGATCAGGAAGTGAACGCGTCATTTGACGAAAGAAACATACAGCTCATAGTAGCAAAATAAAATAAAATGCAAATAAATAAATTCTAATTAATAACTTTAGCACTCTATTGCAACTCCCTGGCAACGGCGCCAAAAATTGATGAGGCACAGAAGTTGGTGAATTAAAAATTATTAAAATAGTTATGTTGCAAGTATAGTTCTTAACTCACCGAAAATCTGCCTATCAATTTAGAAATATGTCACAGGGAGTTTAAATTAAAAATTACTGGGAATTTAAGTCCCAGGTCGTCTTCCAACGAGTTGCAGAAAAGTGTGCTATTTTATTAATCAGATGTTCCAAAAAGTTGAGTTAAGTAGGTGGAAAATTAAATTGAGAAAATTCAAATAATATGAATAAAAGCCTTGACTGGGAGTTGATTAGTTGGAATCTCTATTATTGATGGGATGATTTCAAGATTAATTTATAATTAATGGTTGTTCTGTTTAGTTATCCTTTACTAGGTAAAGAAAAGTCAAACAAGTTGGAATGCTAGATCTGTTCACGAGTTGCAACCCACTTAGTTCAAAGGGATTGGTGTTAGTGATTAAATAACAATCCAACAATTAACCCAATTACAAATTTTCTTTTAATCCTTCCAACTCAAGAGTTCCTTTCAATCAACTCCCCATCAAGTGAGGGAACTACTCACTCATTGGAAATAATAAATCCATAACACATGAAAGGGAATTAAAAGAAGACATGATTATTGGAATGGAAAATAAATTAAAATGGAAGAAATAATCCTTGTGTTAAATAATCATGAAAGTATTCAAATGACAAAATTGAACAAAGCAAAGAACATGGAAGAATAAAACCAAGTTAAGAGAACGAACTAGAATGACGAAGTCTTGATGAGGAAATAACTCTTCTCAATATTCCAATGCTAAGACCAATTGAAAATTAAAATTCTAAAACCTAGAGAGCAAAACCTAGAGGAGGAGTAAAACTGGATATAAAACTCAAAACTGTGTAGAATGAATGTTGTGTTTTGTTTCTGCATATTCTCTGGCTCTAGTCTGCTGTTCCGGGCCAAAAACTGGGTCGAAATAAGGTCCAAAATCAACCCCAGCGAATTCTGTAGATTATGCAGATCGCACATGTCATGCGATCGCGACATCCATGCGGACGCGTCATTCGCGCTTTTCCTTGCCACGCGTTCACGTCGTCCACACTACCGCGTCGCTTGAGCTTTTCCAATCCGCGCGGCCGCGTCACTGCGATTTGCTCTCCTTCGCGCGGTCGCGTGAGCCATGCGACCGCGTCACTTCTCGCTGGTTACCTCCTCAAATTCTTGTGTTCCTTCCATTTTTGCTAGCTTCCTTTCCAATCTCCAACTCATTCATGCCTTATAAAGTCTGAAACATTCAACACACAGATCACGGCATCGAATGGAATAAAGGAGAATTAAAAATACATAATTAAAGTCTCTAGGAAGCAGTTTTCTAACATGTTATAAACTCAAGAAGGAATTATAATTTCATGCTAATTTAATGAATAAGTGGGTAAGGATCATGATAAAACCACACAATTAAACACAATATAAACCATAAAATAGTGGTTTATCACAGCTGCATAGGCTCTTGTGCATGCTCTCTGGTTTGCTCCATCCTTTTCTTTGTGATGGGCTTGTCCTCCCCAATGGAGATATCTCCTTCTATGACAATTCCAGCTGAATTGCACATATGACAGATGAGATGTGGGAATGTCAACCTTGTATTGGTGGAAGGCTTTTCAACTATCTTGTACATCTCTTGAGGAATCACCTCATGTACTTCCACCTCACTTCTAATCATGATGCAATGGATCATGATGGCTCTGTCAACAGTCACTTCTGACCGGTTACTAGTAGGAATGATAGAACGTTGGATGAATTCCAACCATCCTCTAGCTGTGGGCTTGAGGTCAAGCCTTCTTAGTTGAATAGGCTTGCCTTAGGAATCCCTTTTCCACTGTGTTCCTTCCACACAGATATCTGAGAGTACTTGATCCAATCTCTAATCAAAGTTGACTCTTCTAGTATAAGGATGAGGATCTCCTTGCATCAGAGGCAAGTTGAATGCCAACCTCACACTTTTCGGGCTGAAATCTAAGATTCTCCCTCTGACCATGATGCTCCAATTCCTTGGATTTGGGTTCACACTAGTGTCATGGTTTTTTGGTAACCCATGTATTAGCATAGAACTGTTGCACCATTAGAATCCCAACATCCTGAATGGGATTGGTTAGGACTTCCCAAACTCTTCTCCGGATCTCTCTTCGGATTTTCGAATACTCATTCTTCTTGAGCCTGAAAGAGACCTCAGGGATCACTTTCTTCTCTACCACTACATCATAGAAGTGGTCTTGATGAGCGTTGGTGATGAATCTCTCCATCTCTCAAGATTCAGAAGTGGCGGCTACTGCCTTTCCTTTCCTCTTTCTAGAGGGTTCTCCAACCTTGGGTTCCATGAATGGTAATGGAAAGAAAAAAGCAAGGCTTATCCAACACCAAACTTGAAACTTTGCTCGTTCTCGAGAAAAAATAAAGAAAAGAGAATAATAGAGTAGAAGAAGGAGAAAATAGAAGAAGATAGAGGGAGAGAGAGCTTTCGGCCAAGTGGTGTTATGAGTGTATGAGAGGTGTGTGTATGAAGAGTTATGAAGAGGGGTATTTATAGGAGTGGGGTAGGTGATGACTTGCATCATCTACCTCTTTTTCCTATCTAAAAGGACCATAAAAAGAGTGTAATCTCATTCAATCAATGCAATTTCATGAGTAAAATGGTGAATATTATGGCACATTGGTTTGAAATGAGTTTTGTTTGAATTCCAGATGAAAAGAGCAACAAAAGAAGAAAGAAAAAGAAAAGTGTGCTAGGCGTGTGTGCTGGGCATGCCACTTGGTGCAAATGCTAACAAATTCAACAGGCGTGGCACGCCAGCTAATAGGCGTGGCACACCAGTTGACAATTCCAGAAGAGAACCCTTGGAGATTTACTATGGGCATGGCACGCCAGGGTCAGGCGTGGCACGCCAACTATATTTTCCAGAGAAGCATCATTGGAGTTTTACTATGGGCGTGGCACGCCAGGGCCAGGCGTGGCACGCTAACTATACTTTCCAGAGAGCACTTTTGAAGACCACAAAGGGAGGGCATGGCACACCAACTCCGTTATAAATACTAGGCGTGCCACTTGGACTCGAAGGCGTGGGACACCAGTTCATTGTTCCAGAGAAGGGAGTTGAAGGTTCAACACTGGGCGTGCCACTTAGGCTCGAAGGCGTGGCACGCCAACCTTATTCATGTCTTGGGTGTGCCACTTGGGTTTTAGGCGTGGCACGCCAAGCTTGAAGAAGCTTAGCACCAAAATGGGCGTGCTACTTGAGCTTGAAGGCATGGCATGCCAGTTCAATTAAGCAGAGAGGAATAGAAGGTTAAGCAAACTGGGCATGCCACTTGGGTTCGAAGGCGTGACACACCAACCTTGCTCGAGTCTGGGGCGTGCCACTTGAGTTCTAGGCGTGGCACGCCAAGCTTGAAGAGTTCAAATACCAACACTGGGCATGCCACTTGAGTTCAAAGGCGTGGCACGCCAGCACAAGCTCACAAGGAAAAAGAAGACTGGGCGTGGCACTTGGGACTTTAGGCATGGCACGCCAAGAAGTGGCACGCCAGTTACTGACCAAAAGGGACTTATTCATACATCATCAAGGGCGTGGCACGCCAGCTACTAGGCGTGGCAGGCCAGTATTACTTTCTAGAGAAGAAGGATGAAGTGTTTACTATGGGCGTGTCACGCCAGATATGGGCACGCCACGCCAGTTCAAGATTCTAGAGAGGAAGAGGGAAGGAAAGACCCTGGGCGTGCCACTTGAACTCGAAGGCGTGGCACACCAGGTTAGCTGAACAAAGGAAGCGTGCCACATGAAGCCAGGCGTGGCGTGCCAAGCCAAGCTGAAGAGCTAGGCATGGCATGCCACTCAAACGCCAGTCAGACACCAAGCACATGGTTCATTTATACTAGTTTTTCCTTTTCTTTTCAGTTGTAAATTTCTTTTCTCTTTTGTACTTTTTAATTCTAGTGATAAGAGTAGTATATATACCCCCTGAGAGTACTGAAAGGGGGATTGGCTAGTTAATTTTGGGGTTGATTATTTAAGTTTTAATTTTAACTTCACTTCATCTCTTCCATCTCTTGTACTTTTCTCTAAGCTATGAGCAGCTAAACTCCTTCTCATTGGGAGAGGGAGCTCTATTGTTCTTGATGGATTAATGATAGTAAATTTCTTCTTCTCTTCATCTTCTCTTTGATTTGCTAGAAGGAATTTCGTTCTTCATGCTTAGTGTTCAATCATCTTGGAAAAGAGGTTGAATGCAAAATGGGTTTCATGGGAACCTTAGAAAAGGAAACATAAAACCATGCTTGAAATCCCTTCTCACACTTGAGTAGATCTGGGTTTTGGGATTGGATATGGTGACATAAAATCCACCCATTATTTGGATCTATAAGGATGTGTGGTATAATTAGGAGCCAAGCTTCGTCTCTCTTCATGAGCAATTAGACCAAAGAATTGGCTGATTATCAAGATTTAAGAGATTGAATCACCAAGGGATTGGGGTTCAATCAATCATGATTGCCAGGAGGTTAATGAGTTGCATGATTAAAGAAGAGATGATCCAGATCTAATCCAAAGAGAGCAACATCTCCTAATCCCAATGAATTCCCCCTATTCTTATCTTTCCTATTCTTTATAGGTTTCCTTTAAATTTTGTTATTACCCATTCCCCATTTACAATTCAGTCATTTATGTTTCAGCACTTTACATTCTTGTCATTTATTTTTTTCACTTTATTGCTTTCCTTTACTTTTAAGTCATTTACATTTCTGTTATTTAAATTTCTGCACTCAACAATCTCTATTGATTATCTTGACTAAAATTACCCATTAACTAAAATTGCTCAATCAATCAATCTCTGTGGGATTCGACCCCACTCTATTATGGGTTATTACTTGACGATAATTTGGTGTGCTTGCCAAAGAAAGAATTCATTATATAGGGAGTGAATTCCGGTCATCAGTAGGTTTAGGTTTGGCCATGGGTGGGGTTTTGGGTGGAAAATTTGATTTTGAAGTGGGTGGGGATTGGTGGGAGTTATGAGGGTTTTGGGAAAGTGATATGGATGTGCTTGGGCTAGGGTTTATAGAAAAGTGTGTATGGAAAAGTGTAAAAGTAAGAAGGAATTAGTGGGGTAGGTAAAGATGCTGTGGGACCCACTGGTCCTCAGAGGCTAGGAAATTCAGATTCCCTGCTCTCTGCATTGGCGTTTAAATGCCCAGGGGCTGATCCTTGGCTGGCATTCAATGCCAGCAATGCTGCCCATTTGGGGAATTGGACGCCCAGCCAGAGCTCCGTGGCTGGCATTCAACTTTAATAACACTCAATCCAGAGTGTTCTATTTTCACTGCTGTACAAATCTGTCTATGCTCTGATTGCTGTAAATGATCATGACTCTAAAAGAAGAACAAAACAAAATAAAAGGAAATAAATAATTAATTAAGATTGGGTTACCTCCCAACATACACTTCTTTAACGTCATTAGCTTGACGGTTAGCTCCTTACGGAGGTGAGTATGGGCTCAGATTTTTGCCCCTTATAGTGAACTTTCTTTCTGTCTTCTTGATGGTTGTCAAGGAACTATTGTTGGTAAAGATTTTTCTCAATAAAATTGCGTTGCAAGTATAGCTCTACCAACAATAAGCCTCGAGTATCAAATTTAGAAGAGGGATTTGGTTGTCACAAGTTCAACCCCAATAGAAATAACCGAAGTATTCAAACCTCGGGTCGTCTCACAAGGAATGGACAAACATGTGCTTCAACATTGGTTAGAATTCCGGGGTTGTGAGTCATAAGCATGAAAATAAATGGGAATCTTAACAAGCAAGCAACCTTAAAATGCAAGAAACTAATTCAAATAACTAAGCAAGACATGAGAAATTTCAAACTAACAGTTAACAATCAATATGATTCTATTCTAACTAAACAAGTAACTATAACTAAGACAAGTAATTAAGAAATTTGGGTTTTCAAATATGAATAATAAAAGCAACTCTTGGCTAGGCATGGGAGTTGGGGTCACCATCCTTGTCTAATAACCATATCTTGACAATTATGAGGAACCAAACTCATTAAGTCTACTTCTATACTTGAAGTACGTCAAATGGTTTGGTTAACATCAACCCATAAGTTCTAACCTCACTACTAATTGTCTTAATAGAAGGTTAGCGTCAATGGTTATCAAATTGACCACTAAGGGCTCCCAAATCATCAAATCTATTAGACCCAATGACTCAAGTTTACCCAATTTCCTTAGCCTAGGCCAAGAGTGAAAAGAACTACTCCATAATCAAGGTAAATAATTCATCAAACACTTGGTAAGCATTAACAAAAACATGTTCAAAATAGCAATTAAATTGAAATCAACAAGTACCCACTAACAATTATCAACATACAATCATCCAAACAACACAATTAATCATAGAAATTATCAATGCAATATCAACAAGTCAAGATTCACAACATTCATGAAATGGGTATAAAATGACAATTGACAAGAATTCATAAAACTAACACAAGATCTAAGTAAAATTATACTAAAGAATTCAAATTGAACAATTAAAACTAGTAATTAACAAGATCCAATTCACAATTCAACAAGGGAAGATCAAATTAAAACTAGATCTAGAGAGGAACAAGGATTTCTCTCTCTAGAAGAACAAAAGAACCAAAAACTAGCTAGAAATGTGTCTTAGTGTAAAATAATTGATCCCACCCATTTTCCCTAGCATCCTTGGGTCTTTTCCATGCAGAAACAGCTTGAATTTGGGCCTGATGAGCCTCAGAAATTGCCAGGCACGATTTCCTTTAATGAGGTCACGTGCAGCTTCCCGCGCGTGCGCGCCATGCATGCGTGCGCGCCAAGTGCGCGTGCGCGTCGATAGGAATCTTTTGATCCGCGCAGATGCATCCATCCTCGCGCGCCGCTTCCAGCCATCTTCATCCACGCGTGCACGTGGTGCACGTGCGCGCCAATGCTGCTTTTTCCAAAAATTCAAATCTTTATGTTCCTCCCTTTTGTACATGCTTTCTTTCTCTCTTCTAGGCCATTCCTACCTTATAATTCCTGAAATCACTCAACAAATATATCACTGATCGAATGGTAATAGAAGGGGATTAAAATATGACAATTTTAAAGCAAAACAAGTATGTTTTTCCATCATGGAGCGATATTAGGGAGTGAACACAAAACCATGCATTTCTTGTGAATAAGTGTGAGAAATATTCACAAAACTCCCCAAATTCTACACAATATAAACCACAAAATTGGGGTTTATCAAATCTCCCCACACTTAAACTAAGCATGTCCTCATGCTTAAAATAAAAAGACCAAAGATCATGGTAAGAAAGGGTTTATGAAATACAAACTACCTAAGTGGATGCATGCAACTAATGTAAAATCATCTACCTACTTGGTCCAGGACAAATCTATCCTCCAAGTGCACATGTGAACATATGGGGCAGAAATAGTATGTAGCTCATGAATCCTACCAAATTGAACATCACTAAGGAGTGTATATAACTTGCTAAATGAACGCTTGTGAAAGCTGGGAACAAAGAATTGAGAATCGAACCCTCACCGAAAGTGTATCCGCTCTATTCGCTCAAGTGTATAGGGTTTGTCACTCAGTCCTCTCCTAATCATGCTTTCCAAGATTTGTCTTTCATCTAACAATCAACAATCACTTAATGCATGCTTACAAGTATCATGAGGTCTTATTCATGGGTTGTAATGGGGCTAGGGTGAAGGTAAGGATGTATATGGCAAAGTCAGCTTAAAATTTGAGTCCTTGATTAACCTAGGATCCCACTAGACACATAGAACAACCTATACAACTATAATACATTACCTAGCTACCCTTGAGTTTCACTTTTTTGCATACTCATGCATTCTTTTCAATTTACATTCCATATGCATTGTTTTCTTCATCACTTTGTCTTGGGGTTTCTTTGTCCCCTTTTATCGCTTTGTTGTTGTTGTTTTTTTTTTTTTTATGATCCCCTTTTCTTGGGGTCTTGTGTACAAAAGTTTCAATGCGTATAGTTCAATCATTTAATACATGAGCATGTTTCCAATTCCTAAAATTTCAATTACACTACAATTATACACCTATATAGCTACCCAAATTTCCCAAGTATACCCTCCTAATTGAATGGCACACATCCTAACTTACCTAAGCTAATCAAGGGTCCAAATTTAGGGACATTCATGGTTTTTCGCTTAGGGTTGTTGATGTGCTCTATTTAAGAACAAAAAGGGTTTATTATGGGCTCAAAATTGGTTAGCAATGGTAGATAAAAGGGTTAAGGCCATTTGGGAAAAGTTACTATTAAAATGATGGCCTCAATCATGTAAATGCATTCATGCACAAAATAATGGACATATAGAATCAGACAAAGCAAGGATCACAATCATAGAGAGAGAGATATGCACACAAGAATGGAAAATAATGGTTAGAAGATGTAACCATGCAATAGGCTCAAAACTTACATGCTTGTTTTCTTAGCTCAATCATTATGTTCCAAAATACATTCTTAAAGCAAGTTTACTACAAAAATTTTTTTAAAAATTGGTAGAGTACCCCAAAACATAGTTTCTTGGGAAAGACGTTATTGTTTTGACCAAGCAACTCTATAAAAACTAACTATCATGCAAGGAGTATTTACAAGCAAAACTAACTACACATGCAATGTACTAACTATGTACTAACTACTAAGAAAAAGATAAATCCATGGGTATTGAAAGGAAGAGATTGTTACCCATGGAGATCGGTCGAACGACCTCCCCACACTTAAAAATTAGCACGGTCCTCCGTGCTACGAACAATGCGCAAAGGGCGGTCGGGACCGGAACCGTCACTATCCTCTCCTTCAGAGCTCCCATTACTTGGTTTTGAGGTGGATGTGAATAAATTGGATTCCTCCATGCTAGGGGTAACACATCGCAGAAGCTTCTTGATGTAAGTGTATCGACGTTAATTGCGCCGCTCATATCTATCAAGCTTCTGGTGTAGATCTTCAATCCTTTGAAGTGTTGATCTTTGCCGTGGTGGTGATGATGAAGTGGAAGGGATAGTAGATGGAAGGCTATGTCAAGGCTTGGGTTGTTCATGGGAACATGTAAGTATTTTCCGCTTGGGACCACATCGCCCTTAGCCGGAACTATAATCTTCCTGTCCTTTGCTTCCCAAGGAACACCCGCAGTAGTAACCAAATCAGATATGAATGCCAAAAATGGCAAATTACCCTGGGCGTGAACTTGACTCATTGCTTGCTTGACAAGAAACGAAATGTTCACCGGCCTCTCTGTGAGAACACACAAAACAAGCAAGGCGAGATCCGCCGTGAAGGACAACTTATGTGTGCTAGGTAGCACATAGTGGGATAGGATCTAGGCCCAAGCTCTAGCTTCTACAATGAGGAAGCAAGCGTCAATTCTTTTGGGCCTTATCCGAAGTCGACCTTGGGTCCAAAATGTCTCTGGCTCAGCAATGACTCGGAGGATCGAGTCTCAATCAAATCCAAACTTCTCTCGCTGACATAAGATTTCTTGGTTGCCATCCATGTCACTTGGTACTGGTAGGACATTGAGCACTTGCTGAATAGCCTCTTCTGAAACTGAGACTTGCTTCCGGCGCATGTATACCGACTAAAGGGAGGAGAGATGTTAGTTAGTGTAGAATTCTTCCACCCAAGAGAGGTTGATCTCCCTTGGTTTTCTCAAAAGAAACTCCCATCCGCGCTGTTCAATGTGGGGTAGAATATAAGGAGCAACCTTGTCCGTCGGAGCAAGTAGATGCTCAGGATAATAGTTCCTCATAGTTATGGAAGGGAACATAAGTTCACAGAAGTGGTTGGGGAACCTTGAAGAATCTTTTGCCGGTTTGCTCTTCTCTTTCTCATCAATAGAAGCGGGTATCTCAGCCTTCTTTGATAGGGATTTGGCTCTTAATGAAGAGTGCACCTTAGAAGTTGATCTTTGGGGTGCCCTCTTTGCAGCCGGTTTCTTTGGAGCTTTCTCCTTGCCTTTCTTGGTGGCCATCCTGAAAAAGGAAGGGAAATAGGAAGACGTTAAACCCAAAGAATCATTTTAACAAAAACATGCAAGTGAAGGATAGTAAAGCATGGGTCACAACTCTTGGCATGGGATGCAAGAGGAAGTGAAGCATGCAAAATGGCATGAGAAGTATAGTCTCAAGCATCCATAACAAAGAGCAAGTCATGTTCAATGAGTATCTAATCAACAAAAAAAGTGGACTCAATGCATATAGAAGACAACAAGTGAATGAGGGGAAGCATCCAATTGAAAGTACATTATTAAAAGAAACCAAAATGGCATTGATGCATTTCCTCGAACACTTGGCGTGCAATTATTAAGCAAAGAACAAGTATGAGATACTCAATCAATTTAAAGCCCAAAATGAAACATCAATCATCACATAAACATCACATATTGGCAAAGATAAGGGAAAAATGACAAAAGATCTAGTAAAGCAAATTAAGCTCAAATTCAACATCCATGGAAGAATAAGGAAAAAGGAAAAGTAAGCAAGCAAAAGTGAGTAATATAATCATGCAATTGAAAGAAAAACTAAGTAAAGCAACAGAAAGAATCTAACTAAAGGATGAAATAATGTAAATAAAAAGAAAGAAAAGAAATGGAAGAATTAGAACCTTGAGAAGTGTAAAAGAGCAAAGTTGAATTTTTCTTTTGTGGAGATGAGAAAGAAATAAGAGAGATGTAGTACCACCGGAAGAGGTGGTTGTCGCCGGTGAGTGGCCGGAGACGGTGGTGGTGGACTGTGGAAGGAGAAGAAGAGAAGGGAGTGTGATGGAGGAAGAAGAGAAAAGAAATAAAGAAAGAAAGTGGTGAGAAAGACAGGGCACACAGCTTTAAAAATGATTTGTGCAACCAGCGCGCGCACACACAGTGCGCTGGCGCGTCGGTGAGGGTTTTAGCAAGGGACGCATGCGCGGGGGGAGTTGTGTCTTTGGCACAGGACTGGCACAAGATTGGCATAAGTCTCTGGAATATGTACTAGAATTGGTGAGTGGCACAGGCGCGCGGACGCGCACAGTACGCAGACGCGTGCTTGAGGGATTTTACGACTGGCGCGGACGCGCACTGGTGCACGAAATCGTGATCGTTCATTCCTTGGTAACGGCGCCAAAAACTTAATACGTACGTTTATAATCTTAGTTCTTTCTCACAACTTCGCACAACTAACCAGCAAGTGCACTGGGTCGTCCAAGTAATAAACCTTACGTGAGTAAGGGTCGATCCCACGGAGATTGTCATTTTGAAGCAAGCTGTGGTCACCTTGTAAATCTCAGTCAGGCGGATTCAACTGGTTATGGAGATTTGATAATTAAAATGTAATTAAAATATAAAATAGGATAGAAATACTTATGTGATTCAATGGTGAGAATTTCAGATAAGCTTATGGAGATGCTTTTATTCCTTCTGAACCTCTGCTTTCCTACTGCTTTCATCCAATCATTCATACTCCTTTCTATGGCAAGTTGTATATTGGGTATCACCATTGTCAATGGCTACATCCCGTCCTCTCAGTGAAAATGGTCCAAATGCGCTGTCATCGCATGGCTAATCATCTGTTGGTTCTCGATCATGCTAGAATAGGATTCAGTAATCCTTTTGCGTCTATCACTACGCCCAGCACTCGCGAGTTTGAAACTCGTCACAGCCATTCCTTCCCAGATCCTACTCGGAATACCACAGACAAGGTTTAGACTTTCCGGATATCAAGAATGGCCGCCAATAATTCTAGCCTATACCACAAAGACTCTGATCGTAGATCAGGAGGCTAAGAGATATGCATTCAAGCTTGCTTTTATGTAGAACGGAAGTGTTTGTCAGGCACGCGTTCATAAGTGAGAATGGTGATGAGCGTCACATAATCATCACATTCATCATGTTCTTGTGTGCGAATGAATATCTTAGAGAAGAAATAGGCTTAAGTTGAATAGAAAAATAATAGTACTTTGCATTAATTCATGAGGAACAGTAGAGCTTCACACCTTAATCTATGGTGTGTAGAAACTCTACCGTTGAAAATACATAAGAACAAGGTCCAGGCATGGCCGAATGGCCAGCCCCCTAAACGTGATCTCAGAACATAAAATTAGTCAAAGACTAATCAGAGATGTAAATACAATAGTAAAAAGTCCTCTTTATACTAAACTAGTTGCACAGGTTTACAGAAATGAGTAAATGATGCAGAAATCCACTTCCGGGCCCACTTGGTGTGTGCTTGACGTGGCAGAAATTGGCATGTTAAGAAATTATTATAAGAGATACGTTGCAGGTACAGTTCTTAACCAACCGAAGATCCGTTTATCAATTTAGAAGGGTTGTCACAAAATTAGAATTAAAATATTGGGAGTATGAATCCCAGGTCGTCTCCCAACGAGTTGCAGAAAGATGTGCTATTTTGTTAATCAGATGTTTTCTAAAAATGGTTGAGTTGATAAACAATAAATTAAATTAGAGAATTTATGTAATTTAAATAAAAACCTTGACCGGGAGTAGATTAGTTGGAAGCCTTATTCTCAAGATTAATTGATGATTGAAGGTTATTCTGCTTAGTTATCCCTTACTAGGTAGAGGAAAGTCAAGAAAGTTGGAAAGCTATTTCTATTCACAAGTTCCAATCCTCTCCCTTGGAAGGGATTAATGTCAGTGACTAGAGGGCAATCCATCAGTAAACTCAATTACAATTTTTCTCTTGAGCATTCCAACTCAAGGTTCTCCTTTCAATCAACTCCCAATCAAGTTATGGAACTACTCGCTCATTATGAATGTAAACTTCACAACATAAGAAAGGGAAATAAAGAAAGACATGATAAATAATAATCAAAAGATCAATTAAAAATAAAAATAGTTCTTGTATTAATAAATTCTAAAAATAATCCAATAGTAATTTTGAATAAATTGAGGACATGGAAGAGTAAGAGACAAGTAAGGAAAACAAACTAGAATAGTGAAGTCTTGGCGGAGGTAATAACTCTTCTCAATATCCCAATCCAAAAAGCAATAAAAACGAATTCCTAAGAACTATGAATGTGTAGAGAGAAAACCTAGAGGAGGAGTAAAATAAGATCTAAAAACTAAAATTATGCGGAATGAATGTTGTTCTCTGGTCTCTGCATGTTCCCTGGCTCTAATATGCTTTTCTGGGCCGAAAACTGAGTAAAAACAGGGCCCAAAATCGCCACCAGTGAATTTTGCAGATTCTACAGATCGTGCACGTCACGCGATCACGTCATCCACGCGTTCGCGTCACTTGTGCTGTTTTCAGTTCATGCGTTCGCGTGAGCTATGCGTCTGCGTCACTGCAATTTCCTCTATGTTGTGCGATCGCGTGAGCCATGCGTCCGCGTCACTTCTTGCTGGTCATCTCCTCAATTTCTTGTGTTCCTTCCATTTTTGCAAGCTTCCTTTCTAATCTCCAAGTCATTTATGCCCTATAAAGCCTGAAATACTTAACACACAGATCACGACATCGAATGGAATAAAGGAGAATTAAAATACAAAATTAAAAGTCTCTAGGAAGCAAGTTTTCAACCATGAAGTATTTTTAGGAAGGAATTATAAATGCATGCTAATCATATGAATAAGTGGGTAAAGATTTGATAAAACTGCACAATTAAGCACAATATAAACCATAAAATAGTAGTTTATCAACCTCCCCACACTTAGTCATTAGCATGTCCTCATGCTTAGTTGAAGGAGATAAAATAAATGAGTAGGAACATGTAAAGCTCATGCAATGCAATGCAACCTATATATGTGAATGCAACTTTATGATTCTTGTCCACTTGGTCAAAAGTAAATAAGCTCTTCAAGACAATCACAAATCAAATTCTACTAATTCAATTCTCATACAGTAAGAACAGATAAAAATGCAAGAAAGTAGCTCATGAAAGCAGGGAACATAGAATTTAAGTATTGAACCCTCACTGATGATGTATGTACACTCTGATCTCTCTAGTGTATAGGGTAATCACTCTATCATTCTCTAATCATGCTTTCTAATTTTTGTTCTTCACCTAACCAATCAACAACAATTAATATACCAATGCAAACATCATGAGGTCTTTTCAAGGTTGTAACGGGGCCAAGGTATGGGTAAGGGTACATATATGGCTAAGTAAGCTTATAAATTGAATCTTTAATTAACCCAAGCTTTCACCTAACACACATATATATTCTTTATAGCTTAAATTTCACACCTAATTACCCAAAATTTCCTTTTCACATTCCATACTCATGCATCAACTTTTATTTTAATTTTATCACATGTGCATTGATCCTTGAATTTTAATTTAGCATTGGGGTAATTTTGTCCCCTTATTTATTTAATGACTATTTTTGGATTTTTTATTTGAACATAAATATAAACGTAGCTTATCAATGCGCAAAGATTTTTTTAATTTTTATAGTTTTACATGAGTAGGCACCCAAATTCCCATTATATTATCATAACACATTCCCTTATTATCTTTTGTTCCCACAATTTTCCCATTCTTAATTAACACATAATTCTATCTTAAGCTAACCAAAGATTCAATTGGGATATATAATTGTTTTTCTGCTAAAGGCTAGTAATATAGTAAAATAAAGAACAAATGGGATTTAAAATCTCAAAGTGGCTAACAAAGGTAATTGAAAGGGTAGGCTTATTTGGGATAAGTGAGCTAAACAAATAATGGCCTCAATCATATGCAAGCATATAAATATATTAAACATTGGACATATAGGATGAAACAAAATATAGATTACAATCATAGAGAAGTAAACACACAAGAATAAAATAATTATGGTTAAATAATGTAACCATGTATTTTAGCTCAAAGTCTCACAGGTTGTGTGTTCTTTAGCTCAAAAACCATGTTCCAAATATAACTTCAAGTAAATTTAACATAAAAGTTTTGATTAAAATTAGTGAAATTTTGTTCTAAAAATAGAGTCTTAGAAGAAACTTAATATCTTTTCAATCAAGTAGAACATGCATGCAACTAATCTATTATTATGCAATTTATCCTATTCTACAAAAGAAAAACTAACTAAATATCCTATTTTATTGGTGTTAGGGAAGAGAATTTACCTCTGGAAGTCAGGTACTGACCAACCTCCCCACACTTAAGGCTTTGCACCGTCCTCGGTGGCATCTGTCAGGAACAAAGGTGGGCTGGTAGCAGTATCTCCACAGTCGGGACCGTCATGGCTCCCTGTGCTGGTAAAGGAAGTGGAGTCCAGGGTGTCTGAGTCTCTGTATTTTACCTTAAGTAGCTCCTTGAGGTATGTGAATCGGCGCTTGTTACGGCGCTCTCTTAGCTTTGCTTTGTGTTCTTGCCGATCCAACCTTTCAAGTATCTGATCGAGCAGTTGATTTGTTGTAGGTGCTTGTGGTGTTGAAGGAGGAATGTCCTCAGCCGGTTCAGTAGGGTGGCTTGTAGTGGCTGCTAGAGGTCTGATATATTTCCCGTTAGGGACGTACTGATCATCCCGTGGAAGCATGGCTTTGGTGTCCCCAGCTCTGTAGGAGATGTCAGTTGTTGAGACAAGATCTGAAACCAAGGCGAAAAAAGGTAAGTTGCCCGCAATTTGTATGTGTCCTATAACATTCCGGATGTGTCTTGGTAGGTTCAGAGGCTGGTCTGTAAGGATGCACCATAGTAGAACGGCCATGTCTGCAGTGAAGGAGGACTCGTGAGTGCTTGAAAAGACGTAATGGGACATGATCTGTGCCCATATGCGAGCCTCCAAGGTGAGTGCGGAAGCCGATATTCCCTTAGGATGGGAACGATGGTATCCATAAATCCATCTGCTGCCAGGTAGTGCGATAACTCTGAGAACGCGTCCCTGTCAAATTAGTACGTCTGGCACTTGAGTGAGGCTTCTTGAAAAGCATCTAGTCCTTCTGGAGTAGGGGGAAAACCTAGAGCTCGTTGAATGGCCTCTTCTGTAATGGGGACTTGCTTTTGATGGACATAGACAGACTTCAGGGTTGGCAGGTGGAAATTAGAGTAGAACTCAACTACCCAGGAAAGATTAACCTGCCGTGGCTGTCTCTGTAGGAATCCCCATTGTCTCCGTTCAATTTGCGGCTCAACAAGGGTAGCAATATTGGGCGGGAGGATAATAAGATATTCGTTGTTGTAACTCCTTTCTGCTAGGATGAGGAACATCTGCTCACAGTAGCGATTGGAAAATCGCGCAGTATCCTTTGCTGGGAAGGCTTTTTCATTGTCATCGACCTTTATAATCCTCTTAATTCTTTTGGTTGAGGGCTTAACTGTAGTTGACGATGGCTCTGCCACTAATTCTCTTTTTGTTCCTCTCCTCGCTGGTGGTTTGGGAGTAGCTTTCTCTTTACCTTTCTTGGTGGCCATCCTGAAAAGGAAAAAAGAAAGTAATTTGAATTTAAAGGGATAGAGCAAGGAAGAGGATGATATAGGTGATAAACAATGCATGGTAAAAAGGATGTCGTTAACACATGGTCATGACTACATGTGAAAAGTTTATCAAAGGGAATAAAGCAAGTGCATTTTGTGGTAATTAGATGCAAGATGTTTATTGGCATGCTGGCAAAGGCATGAGTAGCATAGATCAAGCATTAAGTACTTAAATATGTTATCACTCGTAACAAACTAGCCATCACGTTTGTATTGAAAATTATCTTCAATGAATAAAATATGAAAGGAGTTTTGTGAAAAGCAGGCATTAGAATAGTAGAATGGAATAATCTAGAAAAATGCATAATGCCATATGGTTTTTTTTTCACAAACACATAGCATGCATGATGAATAAGCTATTGAAATTATTAAATTGAACATGCAAGCAACCCTTAAAAATTGATATATAATTGCCAAACAATTTTTGCAACAATCCACAAGCATATAATAAGAAACAATGACCCAAATAAATTTTCAACACCCATTAAAAGAAAAAGAAAGAAAAAGAAAACATGGATAATGAAAGTAAAAATAGAAAGGAAAGAAGAAAACATAAAAATAAGAAGAATAATAGAAAAGTAAGGAAGGAAGAAGAAAAGAAAAACCTTGATAATAGTGGTGAGAGAGAGAGAGTAGAAAGTGAGAAAGAATGAAGAAGGAAGGAAGGGGACGGGGAAGAAGAAGGGAAAAGAAAAATTAGGATTTGGGAAAGAAAAAGATAAGATATTTTGGCAGATTTGAATGAGCTGTGCAGTGCAAGCGACGCGGACGCGTGGGGTACGCGTTCGCGCAAGTGGCGCTTAAATGAATCGACGCGGTTGCGTTGGTCACGCGGACGCGTGACAAGAACCGTGCGAGTGGCGCGAGGGCAGCCTTGCGCCCGCACAACCCTCTGTTCGAAACTCTTTTTGCCAAAATATTGGGTGACGCGGTCGCGTGGTGGATGTGATCGCGTGGATGGCCAAGATTGGAGGGCGACGCGGACGCGTGGGGCAAGCGGTTCCGTCGTAGGGCTGGTGCGTCCAGCATCATTCTAGCACCACTCTAGCACAACTTTCGGCCATGCACCCTTTTTGACGGCAATTTTCAGGTCACGCGTCCGCGTGGGTGACGCGGACGCGTGGAAGGCAATTCTCCCACATGACGCGGACGCGTCAGCGATGCAGTCGCGTGGGTCGAATTGTGCCAAAGGCACGCCCGATTGCTTTTTCTTCCTTATGCACATACGACGTGGACGCGTCGGCGACGCTATCGCATCGCGTGCTATATATATATATATATATATATATATATATATATATATATATATATATATATATATATATATATATAGATGATATGCAATATGTAAATACAGATGCAAACTATAGGCACTGGTACTGAGAAGAGTTATTGCTACAGAAAACTAAGAAATAAAAAAAAGAAAGGAACGATCATACCATGGTGGGTTGTCTCCCACCTAGCACTTTGCTTTAATGTCCGTAAGTTGGACGCTTCACTATCTCAGTCTTCTGCTATGGGTGGATCTTCCAAGAGGAAAATCTCGAGCTCCTTGTTTTTCTTCATCTTCTCGGCATGATATAGCTTTAAACGATGTCCATTAACCTTGATGAATTCAGAGCTTGAAGGATGACTTACGTGAAAAACTCCGTACGGCTCAGCCTTCTCTACTCTATATGGACCTTCCCACCTTGATCTCAATTTGCCTGGCATGAGCCTCAGTCTAGATTTGTAAAGGAGGACTAAGTCCCCAGGTTGGAACTCTCTCCTCTTGATGTGCTTATCATGTACAACCTTCATCTTTTCCTTGTACAGCCTTGAGTTCTCATAAGCTTCTAGGCGAAGGCTTTCCAATTCTTGCAATTGCAACTTCCTTTTAGTTCTGGCCTTCTCAAATTCTATATTGCACTCCTTCATTGCCCAAAAGGCTTTGTGCTCCACTTCAACTGGGAGATGACAGGCTTTTCCATAAACTAAGCGGAAGGGACTCATCCCAATGGGTGTCTTGTATGCTGTTTTGTATGCCCAAAGTGCATCTTGTAGCCTGGTGCTCCAGTCTCTTCTATGAGGTTTGACTATCTTCTGCAATATACGCTTTATCTCTCTGTTAGACACCTCAGCTTACCCATTAGTCCGAGGGTGGTAGGCTGTTGCTACTTTATGAATTATCCCATGCTTCTTCAGTGTTCCTGTTAGTCTCCTGTTACAGAAATGGGTGCCTTGATCGCTCACGATTGCTCGTGGTGATCCAAAGCGACAAATGATATGGTTTCTAACAAAGGAAACAACAGTGTTAGCATCATTAGTGCGGGTAGGAATTGCTTCCACCCATTTGGAAACGTAATTCACAGCTAACAATATATAAAAATAACCATTAGAATTTGGAAATGGACCCATGAAGTCAATACCCCAAACAAAAAAAATTTCACAGAAAAGCATATTCTGTTGAGGCATCTCATCCCTCTTGGATATATTACCAAATTTTTGGCATGGGAAACAAGATTTACAAAATTCAGCAGCGTCTCTAAAAAGAGTAGGCCACCAGAATCCATAGTCTAAGATTTTTCTAGCTGTTCTTTGAGGGCCAAAATGTCCTCCACTCTCAAATGAGTGGCAGGACTCTAAAATGGACTGGAATTCTGATTGAGGCACACACCGTCTAATTACCTGGTCAGTGCCACATCTCCATAAATACGGGTCATCCCATATATAATATTTAGACTCGCTTTTTAGCTTGTCTCTTTGATGCTTAGTAAAGTCTGGAGGAAAAGTGCGGCTAACTAGATAATTAGCTACAGGTGCATACCAAGTAACTACCTCAGATACTACTTGCAGGTTATCAAATGGGAAATTGTCAGCTATAGGAGTGGAGTCATCTTTAATGTGCTGAAGGCGACTCAAGTAGTCCGCCACTAAATTCTGGTTACCACTCCTATCCTTAATTTCTAAATCAAATTCTTGTAGAAGCAGTATCCAACGTATAAGCCTTGGTTTGGATTCCTTTTTAGCTAATAAATACTTTAGAGATGCGTGGTCCGAGTACACTACTACTTTCGTACCAAGTAAATAGGCTCGGAATTTATCCAAAGCGAAAACAATAGCAAGAACCTCTTTCTCAGTAGTAGTGTAATTAGACTGAGCGGCGTCTAAAGTCTTAGACGCATAAGCAATTACAAAGAGGTCCTTACCTTCACGCTGACCCAGCGCTGCTCCTACTGCATGGTTGGAAGCATCGCACATGATTTCAAATGGCTGGCTCCAGTCTGGTCCTCTCACAATTGGAGCTTGAGTCAGGGCAGTCTTCAGCTTATCAAATGCTTGTTTGTAATCCTCACTGAACTCGAACTCAATATCTTTCTGCAGTAATCTGGATAAGGGAAGTGCTACCTTACTAAAGTCCTTAATGAATCTCCGGTAAAAACCTGCATGGCCAAGGAACGAACGAACTTCCCTTACAGAGGAGGGGTAAGGCAAACTAGAAATAACATCCACCTTTGCTGGATCTACAGAAATGCCAGTATTAGACACAACATGTCCTAGTACAATCCCTTGTCTAACCATAAAGTGACATTTTTCAAAATTCAATACAAGGTTTGTACGGAAAGGCTAAAAGAATCACCATAAACGCTAAAATCATCCATAAAAACCTCCATACAGTCCTTAATGAGGTCAGAGAAAAGACTCATCATGCACCATTGGAAAGTAGCTGGTGCATTGCACAAGCCAAAAGGCATTCTCTTATAAGCATAAGTGCCAAAAGGACAGGTAAAAGTAGTCTTTTCCTGATCTTCAGGTTCTATATGGATTTGAAAATAGCCTGTATAACCATCTAAAAAACAATAATGGGATTTACCTGACAGGCGATCAAGCATCTGATCAATGAATGGCAAGGGGTAATGATCCTTGCGAGTGGTTGGATGAGACGCCTATAGTCAATGCAAACTCTCCATGAATTCTACACTCTAGTTGTCAGAAACTTTCCATGCTCATTTCTTATTGTTGTGATTCCAGACTTCTTGTGCACCACTTGTACTGGGCTGACCCATTCGCTATCTGAGATGGGGTAAATGATATCTGCTTCAAGTAGCCTGGTCACTTCTTTCTTGACAACTTCTAAGATGGTAGGATTCAGTCTTCTCTGAGGTTGACGGACGGGCTTTTCTCCCTCTTCTAGGAATATTCTGTGCTCACAAACTTGAGGGCTGATGCCTACTATATCCGCCAGGCTCCATCTAATTGCTTTCTTGTGTTTCCTCAGCACATTGAGTAGTTGTTCTTCTGGTTGGAAAGTGAGTTCTCTAGCAATGATAACTGGAAACTTCTGCTTGTCCTCAAGGTAAGCATACTTGAGGTGTGGAGGGAGGGGCTTTAATTCCAATTTCTGCTCATGATCAGGCTCTGGATTATCTGGAGCTGGTGATAATGGCAAAGTGCCTTCATTGTCCTGCAAAAGTGTCCCCACACTTGGACCTTGCCCTGTGTATTTCTCTTCTAATTCCTCCTGGTGAATTTCAGCCACGGTTTCATATATGATGTTACACTGGGAGATAGAAAGGTCATCCGGAGGGTGCTTCATAGCTCCATTTAAACTGAATTTTACTATTCTGCCATCTATTTCAAAGGAATAAGTTCCAGAAAATGCGTCCAGCTTGAACTTTGAAGTCTTTAGGAATGGTCTTCCAAGCAGGATTGATGATGGCCTTCCCGAGTCATTAGGGGGCATTTCCAGAATGTAGAAGTCAATAGAAAATGTGAGTCCCTTAATGCTCATTAATACATCTTCAGCAACTCCAACCACTGTAATAATGCTTTTATCTGCTAACACAAAACGAGCTGCCGACCTTTTTAAGGGAGGGAGCCTCAGGGTATCATATATAGACAAAGGCATTATACTAACACATGCTCCTAGAACATACATGCAGTCAGAAAATATCACACCATCAATAGTACAATTAACCATACATGGAACTGGATCACTACACTTTTTAGGTATACCTCCCATTAAAGCAGATATAGAACTATCTAAAGGAATAGTTTCTAATTCATTAGTTTTGTCTTTATGTATACATAAATCTTTTAGAAACTTTGTGTATTTAGGTACCTGCTGAATAACATCAAAAAGGGGAACAGTTACCTCAACCTTTTTGAATATTTCTACCATTTTGGGATCAAGCTCTATCTGCTTCCTGGGCTTCCTTGCGATTTGTGGAAATGGAATAGGGAGGGCGTTTACTGCAGGGTCTGCCTCCTTTGGTGCTTCCTTCTGTGGTTGAGCTTCTACTTCTTCAACCATGTCTCGTATGTCCTCTTCCTCTTCAGCATCCTCTATTTCTACCACCTCTTCAGCTGAGGCGTGTTCTGATGGAATTGGCTCCTCCTAATTCCTCTCTAGCAGTGTGGTTCCGAACCTTAAGGTGATGGCATTGATGCCACCCTTTGGATTGGGTAAGGGTTGAGAAGGAATTCTACTGGAGCTTGCTTGTTGAGTGTTTGAAGTATTGGGTGGTGCCAGCTGAGAGATGAGAGTGTGTATAGCAGATGCTAGGCCATTAACTGAACTCTCCACGTTCCTTTGGCCTTGCGCAATGGATTGAAGTGCCTCGTCACTCGGAGAGGAATTAGATTGGGTGATCTGCGAAACTTGTTGTTGGTTGTGCTGTGGTCCTTGGGGCTGCTGACGAGAGGAACTTTTGCGTGGCCTAGAAATTTGCGGATAAATCCTCGTTGCAAGTATAGTTTCTAAACCTTCAAAAGTCCCTTCGTACAAACATTTTGGTTGTCACAAGTAACAAACCCCTAAATAAATTGTTAGCCGAAGTATTTAAACCTCGGGTCGTCTTCTCAAGGAACTGCAGGGAAGTATGTTCTTATTATTGGTTATGGAGATTGTAAATTCGGGGTTTCAAGAATGAGGAACAAATATGACAAATAATTTAAATAGCAATTAAAATAAATAAATACTGTAAAGCAAACTTTGGCAAGGGATGAGAAATTGGAAGTCCAAATTAGTTACCCTTCTTAACAATAAAGAAGATTGAATCTTAATTTCACTTAGTTAACCTTTGCTAAAGCAAAGGAAAGTCAAGGGATTAATTAGTTTGACCTTCGAATCCTATTTATTTCCTAAGAAAAGATTGGGATTATTGAAAGTCAATTCAATTAGCAAAGATAACAGTTATCAATTATGTTGAGCTAAGATAACTCCTGAGTTACTGATTTCTTAACCAAGACCAAAAGGGAAAAAGTAAATTTGCTGGAATAAAAATGTCTTCAGATTGAAAGCATTGGTGACATAAATAAAAGAAAGCAATAATAAACTGAAATACCTCAAATAGCATTAATTCAAATAATCTAGAACATAGAAGAATTCATAAATTAAATGGTAAAAGTAAATAATCTACTAAAGTAATGGGATGAATAAAAGTGAAAGGGAAGCTTAAAGTAAAGGAACATTAAACCTGGGATCGAGAGTCACTCCTAAAACTAAGAGAAATCCTAAATCCTAAGAGAGAGAGGAGAGAACCTCTCTCAAAACTAAATCTAAATCATGAGAAGTAACTAAATTGGCGAGCTCTCCTTGAATGGATGCATTCCCTCACTTCATAACCTCTGGTCTATGCCTTCTGGACTTGGATTTGGGCCAAAAAGGGCTTCAGAAATCGCTGGGAGTGTTTTCTGCAATTTCTGGTGCGTGGCCTCTGTCACGCGTCCGCGTGGGTCATGCGGTCGCGTCATTCGGAGCTTTTCTTGTCATGCGGTTGCGTCAGTCATGCGGCCGCGTCATATGTGTTTTGCTTAAGGCACGCGGTCGCGTTAGTCATGTGGCCGCGTCGCTGTTGATTTGCGCTTGGCGTGCATCCGCGTCACGCATGCGATCGCGTGGTTGCCAGTTTCTCCAAAACTCCGTTTTGTGCTTTCCTTCCATTTTTTGTATGTTTCCTTTCCATCCTTTGAGTAATTCCTGCCTTAAAAGATCTGAAACTACTCAACACATTAATCACGGCATCGAATGATAATATGGGTAATTAAAATAATTAATTTTTAAGCATAGGAAACATGTTTTTCACATACATCACATAATAAGGAAGGAGAAGTAAAACCGTGCAATTAATATGAATAAGTGGGTGAAGGATTGGATAAATCACTCAAATTAAGCACAAAATATATCATAAAATATGGGTTTATCAACCTCCCTACACTTAAACAATAGCATGTCCTCATGCTAAATCCAAGGTGAAAAGTAAGGTTAAAGTGATGGAATGTCATGTAATGCAATCTAATCTAAATGCAACTACCTAGATGAATGATGCATCATGCAATTCTAATTTTTATTCACTTGAATATAAAGCTTGCATGTAGTTAAATTAATTCACATTCTCAAGGAGTCATGTATATATATATAGCCAAGCCTTAGATAGTGATAAAGTGCTGTTACAATTGAGATGGGAGAGAAAAACATTTTAAAAACTTGCAAGACAATTAATGATTTAAGCAGAGATATATGTTAATGAGCTATTGAACCCTCACTGGATTTTGTGTTTACTTTCTAATCACTCAGTGTTTATTGGGTTAATCACTCTATTCTTCTTTTTATTCATTCTTTCTATAACTTTGTTCTTCATCTAACCAATCAACAATTATAGAATATAGACATACCAAAAATCATGAGGTCTTTAATTAAGGTTGTAATGGGCCAAGGTAAAGGTAAGGGTATATGTATAAGGCTAAGTGAGCTAATAAAGTGAATCCTTGATTAGTCTAAGATCTCACCTAACATACATATGTTGTAAAGCAAAGTTTCTTTACCTAATTTCCCATGTTTTCCTCACCTTTGATGTTACATGCTCATGCCTTAATGTTTATTTTCATCCCATGTGCATTGCCTTATTTTGCATTTGGGAGATTCTTTTGTGTCCCCTTTATTCAAGTATTGAAAAATAATAAATTTTATTTTATTTTATTTTTATTTTTATTTTTTTTATTGCACATGGTAATTTAATTTCTTTAACTTCACATGAGCATGTTTCCCAAAAATTCTTATTTTGAAACATCTTTATTCTTTTTCAACCTTCTACCCTTTTGTTTCTATCATCCATGTTCCCAATAGGTTTTTCCACATTTAAACAATTACACAATTTCTATCTTAAGCTAACCAAGGATTCAATTTGGAACTTCTTTATTTGTTTTCCCGCTTAAGGCTAGTAATGTAGTTATAAAACAAGAGGGGATTTAAAGGCTCAAGGGGGCTAACAAGGGTGATGTAAAAGGTAGGCTATTTTGGGATAAGTGAGCTAAAATCAAATAATGGCCTCAATCACTCTCTTGGTATGTATATACATTCTATAATCGGACATATAGATTAAAACAAAGTAAAAATCACCAGAATAAACAAGAAGGGCAGAACACACAGGAAAAATTATGGTTTGAATGTAACCATACAATTAAGCTCTAAACTCACAGGCTGTGTGTTCTCTAGCTCAAAAATCATTTATCAGTTATGTATGTCATGCAGGTTTAGTTAAAATTCCCATTATTCTCAATGTAAAACTTATATTGAATGGCTTTAAAGTTCTAGTGTTTCTCCTTGATGAAATGTTATTAACTAACTAACCTGTAATGCTATATATACAAGGTGTGGGTTGTTTTGATTCCGTTAAAGTCTCTAGTTTACTTCCTTTTTCTTTTCAATCTATTCCGAGTTATCTTATGCTAAAAAGGATAAACTATACTAATCAATCCACAATTTCTATAACTAGTAAGTTAGAATTGCAACTAAACTAAGTGGCTAAAATATGAACTAAAAATACAAAATGCAGAAATAGAGTATAAATACATAAAAAGTAGCAATGTATAAGTACTGAAAAATAAAGAGAAAAAATACAAGAAAATAGTCAAAATAAAGGAAAAAAGGTCTGTAGTGGTTCACCAAAATGATACGCCAGAGATGGCCACCTCCCCACACTTAAAATGAAGCATCGTCCCTGATGGTCACTCAAGCAGGGTGTGAAGGGGTGTCATCACCGGAAGGATGTGTGGCCGGAGTCTCTGTGGTGGCGGTCTGAGCATCTGGCTGCTGTAGAGGAGGTGCTGACTGGATAGGAATCTTAGAGTCTGCAGCCTGGATCTGATGTGGGATCTCCTGCTGGTGTGCTGCCTGCTGGGTGCCTGCCTGCGCTGCCTCTTGCTGTGGATGAGGCGCAGCCTCGGGCGCATCTGCCTCCTTCTCAGATGCCGCGGATGGTGTGTCAGGCTCGGAGGAGATGTCACCAGATCGTATCATCAGCTTCAGGTGCTCATAGCATCGCTTGTTGCGATGCTCCATCTGGTCAAGCCGTCGAAATAGGTGGTGCACTAGATGATAGATGGGCTCTGGGGCAGGTGGAGGTGCAGTGGTGGTGGCAGGTGTAGCTGTGGAGGAAGAGGGGCCGGCAGATGGTGTGGCAGTGTCACCAGGAGCAGTGAGGACTGGAGGTCTGTAGCCCAAGGCTAGAAAGTTCCTGCTGTGCGGGATAATCTTCTTGCATTCTGCAGCAGGTGGCCTATCATCAGCATCCTCCCAAGGCACGTCAGCTCGACGGCCTAGCTGTGTGATCAAATATGGAAAGGGAAGAGTGCCTTGGACGTGCACCCTGGCCATGTAGAACCGGATAAAGCGTGGCAGGTACAGGTCCTTACCCTTCATCACACACCATAGGAGGGTGATCATAGCGGCAGGTATATCTGTCTCGTGAGTACTCGACATAATGAAGTTGCTAAGTATCTGATGCCACAGCTGAGCCTCATCATTCAAGTAGGCCCGCTTGATTCCCTTGGGTATGGTGGTGTTCTGACCCATAATCCAAGGAACGGTCGAGTCAAGGGCTATCCGGGCCTTGACTGCATCCCAATCAAACTTCAGAAAGCGCATGTCTTCCTCAGCTTTCTGATAACCATCCGGTTGATCAGATTTAGGCAGAAGCTTCAAAATATCTTCAATTGCCTCTTCAGTGACCAGAATCTGCTTTCCCCTAATGTTCACTGCATCTAGGAAAGTCTTGAAGTAATTGCAGTAGAATTTCCTTACCCAAGATGCATTGACCTCAGACAGGTTTCTCTCCAGAAAGAACCAGCCTCTTTGTTTGATCTAATCAGAGGTGTATTGCTGCAGTTCTCCTGGGATCTTCAGAGTCCTCTCCAGGTATAGGTTCCTAGAGTTTGCAAACACCGGATACTTCAGCTCACAGTATCAGTTTGCAAACTTCACTGGGTCATTAGCAGGGAGCAGCTGGTCGGCCTTCTCCCGCGGGGTGAAGTTTTTCTCCCTCCAGGAGGCATCATGCATGAGATCTATGATAGACATAGATGATTCTCCTCTTTTACATTTGCCAGTGGTAGCCTTTCCTTTTCCCTTTCTCTGGGAATCTGACATCCTGAAAAATAGAAAACCAGGATATAGTAAAAATAGGAAAACAAATAGGCAAATAGTCAAAAGAAACACAAAGTGGCAAAGGAGAATTAGAATGAGGTAAATGAGTTAAGTAAATGTGCATTAAGGATTGTATAAGAGTTAAAAGTTCGAAAGGAAAAATTCACAATCCAAAATGTAATAGAAGGCATGTTAAGTAGGAAAAATTATCAGTATGCCATGGTTAGAGGGTTAAAAGAAAGTGAAAAACCAGAAAAAAGATTTTAAAAGGTTAGTTTGGTTAGAATTAAAAAAAAGATTTCAGGAAATTAGAATTAGTGAGTTAATGAAAAATGGGTTAAGGTAAGTGGCATAAGGATAAGTTTCTAAGTAACAAGCATTCATAATTAGAAGTGATAGGTAACTGATGAGGGGCAGAAGTTGGTGAATTAAAAATTATTAGAATAGTTACGTTGCAAGTATAGTTCTTAACTCACCGAAAATCTGCCTATCAATTTAGAAATATGTCACAGAGAGTTTAAATTAAAAATTACTGGGAGTTTAAGTCCCAGGTCGATCCCAACGAGTTGCAGAAAAGTGTGCTATTTTATTAATCAGATGTTCCAAGAAGTTGAGTTAAGTAGAGGGAAAATTAAAAAGAGGAAATTTAAATAATATGAATAAAAGCCTTCACTGGGAGTTGATTAGTTGGAATTTCTATTATTGATGGAATGATCTCAAGATTAATTTATAATTAATGGTTGTTTTGTTTAGTTATCCTTTACTAGGTAAAGGAAAGTCAAACAAGTTGGAATGCTAGATCTATTCACGAGTTGCAACCCACTTAGTTCAAAGGGATTGGTGTTAGTGATTAGATAACAATTCAACAGTTAACCCAATTACAATTTTTCTTTCAATCCTTCCAACTCAAGAGTTCCTTTCAATCAACTCCCCATCAAGTGAGGGAACTACTCACTCATTGCAAATAATAAATCCATAACACATGAAAGGGAATTAAAAGAAGACATGATTATTGGAATGGAGAAATAAATTAAAATAGAAGAAATAATCCTTGTATCAAATAATCATGAAAGTATTCAAATGACAAAATTGAACAAAGCAAAGAACATGGAAGAATAAAACCAAGTTAAGAGAACGAACTAGAATGACGAGGTCTTGATGAGGAAAAATAACTCTTCTCAATGTTCCAATGCTAAGATCAATTCAAAATTAAAATTCTAAAACCTAGAGAGAAAAACCTAGAGGAGAAAAAACTAGATCTAAAACTGTAAACTGTGTAGAATGAATGTTGTTGTTTATTTCTGCATATTCTCTGGCTCTAGTCTGCTATTTCGGGCCGAAAACTGGGTCGAAATAAGGTCCAAAATCGCCCCCAGCAAAGTCTGCAGATTATGCAGATCGCACATGTCACGCGATCGCGTCATCCATGCGGATGCGTCATTCGCGCTTTTCCTTGTCACGCGTTCGCGTCGTCCACGCTACCGCGTCGCCTGAGCTTTTCCAATCCGTGCGGCCGCGTCACTGCGATTCGCTCTCCTTCGCGCGGTCGCGTGAGCCATGCGACCGCGTCACTTCTCGCTGGTTATCTCCTCAAATTCTTGTGTTCCTTCCATTTTTGCTAGCTTCCTTTCCAATCTCCAACTCATTCATGCCTTATGAAGTCTGAAACACTCAACACACAGATCACGGCATCGAATGAAATAAAGAAGAATTAAAAATACATAACTAAAGTCTCTAGGAAGCAGTTTTCAAACATATTATAAATTCAGGAAGGGATTATAATTTCATGCTAACTTAATGAATAAGTGGGTAAGGATCATGATAAAACCACACAATTAAACACAATATAAACCATAAAATAGTGGTTTATCAACCTCCCCACACTTAAACATTGGCATGTCCTTATGCTTAATTGAAGGAGATAAGGAAATAAGTATGAACATGTAGAAACTCATGAAATGCAATGCAAGCCTATATATAAATAAATGCAACTATATGATTCTTGCCCACTTGATCAAAAGTAAATAAGCTCTTCAAAACAATTACAAATCAAATTCCACTAATTCTATCATTATACAATAAAACAGATAAAGGTGCAAGAAGATAGCTCATGAAAGCAGGGAACATGAAAATTCAAGCATTGAACCCTCACTGATAATGTATGTACGCTCTAATCTCTAGTGTATAGGGTAATCACTCTATCATTCTCTAATCATGCTTTCTAACTTTTGTTTTTCTCCTAACCAATCAACAACAGTTAATATACCACTGCAAACATCATGAGGTCTTTTCAAGGTTGTAATGGGGCTAAGGTACAGGTAGGGGTATACATTTGGTCAAGTGAGCTAATAAATTGAATCTTTAATTAATCCAAGCTTCAACCCAACCTATATATATATATATATATATATATATATATATATATATATATATATATATATATATATATATATATATATATATTCCTGCAGTAAGCAGAGGCTGTCTCAAATGAGCGGCTATTATTATATGAGCATTTATTTAGGAACGGAAAATCGTATCCGGGAAATCGGAATTACTCGTGACTGGATAAATGTCGGGATTGCAGGCAGCCAACCGACACATGAGCTCATGGCCTGCGCTAGGGCTAGACATGCATCATTCTTGTTTGCACATCATTCTCTGTTGCATTCTTTTCTATGTGTGATCTATTTCTTTATATTTGTCTGCTTGTACGCTATTTCTGTGTTTTATTTTCCTGTATTCTTTTGTTTGTGTTCTGCTTTCTGTTGTCTCTACTTTCTCTTTCTATCTTTATCCTCTATTTATTGCTTCGCTATATTATGTTATTCGTCTGCTAATCGACCCCAAATAAATGAAAGTAACTAATAACCCCGGCTCTACTAAGAACTCCCTAGTTCTTACCCCCTTCTCTCCCTTCCTCCCCTTCAGATGGAGACGGCCATGATATTCTATGAGTTCGAGGACCCTTATGTTTACGAGGATCCAGTGTACTATGGTTACTACATTTTGAGTGTGGAGCCTCGTATGAGACGTTACGTGTTACAAAATTTCCCTTTTCAACATCCTCTGTCTAGTCTACTTTTTGATCCTGACGCACCCTACAACTTTCCCTTGTCCTAGTTACTCCCTAATGCACCTGTACATCTTTTTTCTGACGGTCCTGGACACCCTATACCAGCTCAACCTTTGAATGTGGTGAAACCTGAGCCTATCATTTCTGGTGAGTCCGAGTTAGCTGGTGACTACGTACCTATGATACCACCAGAGTGGGACTTTTCCCCTGAGCCGATCCCTGACTTTCCACAGCCTTCTGAGCTGACACTACCGGATGATGGGGTAGCTCATATTTACGCGAACGGACCTGTGCTTGCGAATGGTTTTGTACATAGTGACAGCAGTGCTTCTGGTGGATCTGAGGGTATAGTTGTAGCTGCGGATGATGAGGAGGAGAAGGATCCTGAGATAGAGATAGAGCAGGATGAGAAGGTGGACGAGCCTCATGGCGATTCTCCGAACGGCCACGTGTAGAGATAGTTTGACAGCAGAAGGGGTATTCTTTTGATGACGCTCTAGTCTGGCATTATCTGATAGTTAGTCTCTTACTTGTGTTAGAACACCCGAGAGCTAGGAGCTATGTAGTGGTTAGGCTAGCCTGGGCGCCAGTTTAGCGGCTTTTTGTATAGGCCAGGCCCTAGGAGTGTCGTGTATTTATTAGCTACGTAGGTTGACGAGGACGTAAACTGACTTGATCTTGTGTAAATGCTACATGTTGTGTTATAGTGTACATGATGTATATTATCTGCTATATTTCTATATTTCTCTACGCTTGCTTTTATTGCTCTCAATGTATGCTTATTTATTTTACATTATTATCCGCAGCGAATAAAAAAAAAGTTACTCGTAAAATTGGCAACGTTCTAACAAGGAACAGGCTCATATATTAAGTAATAGTTAATAATTAGGAAGCACAAGTTGGTAACACTTAGCTTCTTGTATGACCATGGCATACTGGGAGTTGGGTCGTTACATCCAAGGCATTAATTCTTGCAGATTTGTGCTTTCCAACCATGCACATGTGACCTACTTTTTTCTCCTTGGGACAACCTAACATGGCATGGTGTTGTCCTTTTCTTCAGTTTTCTTCACACCTATCCATTTAAATCAATGCAACAATAAGCAACAAAATTTGAGTTTAGAATAGTGGTGGTCAGCAAGTGAAAAATATAGAAAAGCAAATATAAAATTTGCTATATGTTCCTTATTTAGGAATAACCATATACCAACCTTGTTTTCTGCCAAGTGATTCATATGAAACCTAATGAATGTCTGTTTCATTTCATTGTAATTTGCTTTTAATTTCATTTAAGTTTGTAATTTAGGAGAGCCTATATACATGCCTTAGTTTCATAGAAATGATAACAACTTTTGCTAGGGAGGGGTCTTCGGACTCCCTCTTCTCTCCACTTCCACTTTCTTACTTGTAAATATTTTAGTTATAAATCACCAACTCTTTCCATTGGGAAAGAGAGCTCTATTATTTTACAATGGATTAGATTGTTTTTATTCTTCTTCTTCTCTTCATCTCTCTTTGATTTACTTGAAAGATTTTCGTTCTTCATGTTAGCATTCAATTATCTTGGAAAAGAGATTGAATGTATTTGGGTTTTATGTGAACCTTGGAAGAGGAATCATAAAACCATGCTTGAAATTTCTTCTCACACTTGAGTAGATTTGGGTTTTGGGTTGGATATTGTGACATTTAATCTACCCACTACTTGGATCTGTGAGGATGTGTGGTATAATTGGGAAACAAGCTTCATCTCCTCTCATGAGCAACTAGACCAAGGAATTGACTATTGATCAAGATTGGGGAGATTGGGTTACCAAGGAATTGGGACTCAATCACTCATGATTGCCAAGAGATCAATGAGTTGCATGATTGAAGATGAGATGAAATCAATTAATCCGGAGAATGCATATTTCTTTCTTTCTTTTATTTACTTTATGGTTTTTCACATTTCCTGCACTTTACATTTCCAGCACTTTACTTTCTTGTACTTTACTTTCCTTGCCATCTACTTTCTTGCACTTTATTGCTTTCCTTTACTTTTATGTCATTTACATTTTCTTGTTGTTCATCATCCAATTATGATAGTCTAACTAGGCTAATCAATCAACTATTGCTTGCTTAATCCATTAATCTCTGTGGGATTCGACCCTACTCCTAGGGGGTTATTAATTGTCAATATTTGGTGTGCTTGCCAAAGAACAGATTCATGTTATATGGGGAGTGAAATCCGGTCATCATAGAGCGATCGAGACAAAGAAGATAAATCCTCGTTATATCGGTTCGTTTCAACTTCTAAAGAGAATCAGGCCGGTGGCATAACAGATAGCCTTACCACCAGATCTTTCGAACTTGCATGACGTATTTAACGTGTCGCAACTTCAGAATTATACTCTTGATGCCAGTCATGTTTTGGAACCTGAATCGGTTTAAGTAAAAGAGGAGTTGATACTTCAAGTAACTCCGGTTAGAATTGACGATATCAGCATCAAACAGTTGCGTAGAAAAGAGGTTTCATTAGTTAATGTCACTTGGAGTCAGGTTGGAATTGAAGAACACATGTGGGAACTTGAATCTGAGATGAGGAAGGACTACCCACATCTCTTTTCAGGTAACTGAATTTGAATTTTAAGGGCAAAATTCTTATTTAGGTTGGTAGGGTGTAAACTGATGGAAGGATTAATGTCGGTCTAGAATTTCTCAAAATAAGAATCTCATTGCAAGCATAGCCTAGACCGATGATCAATCCTTACAATCAAAGTTTAAATAAAGAGTGTCACAATACAAACTAATAAAAACCGAGAGTATTAAACCTCGGGTAGTCTCCCTAGGAATTGCAATCAGGTGCTCAATTATTGGCTATGAGGAATGGGGGGTTTTGGATCACAATTGATAAGAAATGCAAATGACAAGAAAGTAAAGAAATACGCAAGAAATTAAACTTCAAACAATTAATTAAAGGAAAGGAAATTCAAATGCCAAAAATAGTCTCTTGACAAGGGTTGAGGGTCAAGGGTTCCTATCCTAGTCATTGACCACAAACAAGACAATTATGAAGAATTAATCCCATTTCATCAACTTTATATCGAGGATAAGTTAAATAGACATAGTTGATCTCAATCCACAAATCCTAGCCAACTCACTAATTAACTTAGTGAAAGACTAGCATTAGTAGAAACCAAACCAACCAACAATCCTAGTCACAATCAAGAATGGACGTCAATGACTCAAGGTCACCTAAGTCCTCAATTCCAAGCAAAAAGTGTTATAAAACTATACTAAAACTAAGCCAAGTATTTTATCAAACACTTGGTGTGCATAAAAGGAAAAACATAGCAAATTGTAAATATAATAAAGTCTATAACTACTAATTGCAAGAAACCAATAATAACAACTCAAATAAACATCAATAAACATAAAAACATCAAATTGCATTAATAGAGATCAAATTTAACAATGGAAAAATTGAGAAATTAACAAGAAAAACTAAGAGAATTAAAGTAATAGAACAAGAAAAAGTAAAGAAAACTAAATTAAAACAAGATCAAAACCTAAATCTATAAAGAGAAATAAACATAAAATCCTAAATTTTGGAGAGAAGAGAGAGCCTCTCTCTCTAGAAATCTAATTTAAAATATACTAAAAGCTAACTAAAATGATGTGTGTGTGTGTGTTCTCCTTCCTCCACCCCTTTGGTATTGAAAATAAATCAGATATAGCAATTGTGGGCCTTTTGGAAGCCTAAAATGAAGATGCACGTGTTTCCTTAAACCAAGAACGTGGAGGATTTTCACGCACGCGGACTTTGCTTGCTTAAGCAAAAAACTCGCTCAAGCGAGGTTCGGCGGCTCAGGCAAGACACGCACCCACGAGGGGAATGCTCGCCCCAGCGAGAAACCCGTTTATGTGAGATAATTGTGCCTATGCGAGACTACAGCAAACTCCAATCCATATTGCTTCCCGAATTCGCTTCTTTGCTCCATTCATTTTTATCCTTTGAAGCCATTGAAGCACCTTAACCTTGAAATACTTAAACGAAATTGATCACGGCATCGAATGGCATAAAAAATAATTAAAAATTGATTAATTAAAGCACAAGAAAGTATGTTTTCACAATTAGGTGCAATTTAGAGAGAGATCACAAAAGTATGCTATTCAAGTGAAGAAATGTGAGTTTATATGATGAAATCCACTCAATTCAATCCAAAATTTATCATCAAATATGGACTCATCATAAACCGTACATAATTAATGAATAATTAGTCAATAAATTAGTTATTAATAAAAGGAATTAGGAAATTAAATTTTATTAATCCAAAGAGGTAGAAATATTAAAAATATCAAATTTGGCACAAATTTTAAAGATTTTGGCCAAAAACTGGGCCAACGGACCGAACCGGTTAGACCAGGCCTAAACTGGACCCATGGCCCAGCATATATATAGAAAAAGCTCAGCTCTTCTTTCTCCAAATCAAAAGGGAACACGCTGAAACACTTGGGGGAAGGGCAAGCATACTCAAACCCTTTATTCTTGATTTTAAATCCATACAACTTCCAATTCGGAGCTTCGATCGCCGCACCGTTTGCAGCCACGCGACTACGTCGAGCTCTACAAAACTTAGAAAAAAATTTCATAGGTAAGTCTCAGTTTCTCTTCTAGCTGCTCACCCCCTCATTTTCAAAAATCTTGAGTAATTGTGTTGATATTTTGTTGAATTTTGGTGTTTAGGATCAAACCAGCTATGTGAACGTGCTGAATCTTATCCCAAATTTCTGTTGGTAAGGTGATAAAACTATAACTCTTATGAATCATTAATAATTATGAGCCCTAAGTTGATTTTGATTAATATTGCTTAGTGTTAGATCAAATTATAAGTGTTGGGGTCAAATCGGTGATGTTGGAAGCTTGAATTAGGATCTTGGGGCTGAGTTTCTGTTTGGTGAAGGTTCGGTGCCTTGGGCAATGGTGGAACAAAGAAGTTTGAGGTACTGATCTGTGAGCATCTTCTCTATCTTTTCCTAGTGAATTTGCATTCAAATTGTTGAGTTTAATCAAGATTTAATTACCTTTAGCCACTATGAATGCTACTTTGAGTTGTTTATAATTTCTATTTATTTCAGGTAGCATTCAGATGGATTTGACAGAGTTTTGTAGCAGAAAAGGAAGAAAACGAATGATGCTGTCAACCCCGACCTCCTTGCACTCAAACAGGAATAACTTGAGCTACAGAGGTCCAATTGACATGATTCTATCGGCATTAAAAAGATAACTTCCAGAGATTTCTAACGATATATAATAGTATACCCTTTTCTTCCATTTCACATGGCCACCTCCACGCCAAACTTTGATCCTTCCAAGTTTGGCACCACCAAGAAGCCCCAAGGAAGAATACACGCTGCCATCTCCACGTGGTGCCAGTTCAATCACAAAGGCTCCATGTACATGCTGCCCACTCCAAGCCCAACTTGAGTTTCAAGTTCGGCGCCAGTTCATCTGATTTCAAGTGGTCACACGTCTCCAAAGCTATGTATGAGATTTATTTAGGTTTTGATTAAAACTTTTATTTTATTTTTAAAATAGGAAAAGATATTATTTAGTTTTAGGAAATTTATTTCACATTTATTAGGATTAGATATAAAAGAGAAAAGAATCAGCCCTTCGGGCTTCTCCCTCTGCTACCTCATTCCGCAATTTACAATTTTTCAGAATCCTAGTTTTTTTTTTCTCTGAACCATGAGCAACTAAACCTCCACTGTTAAGGTTAGGATCTCTGTCTATTGCATGGATTGATAATATTATTTTTCTATTTTAATTCATGTACTGATTTATAATTCAAGAATTATTTTTGTTCTCTATTTTATGAATCTGGGTGGAACGGAAGTATGACCTTGGTTCTAATTGAGTTCTTGTATAACTTGGAAAAGCTCTTTACTTGAACAACAGCTTGAAAATAATTTCTCCTAAACTTCTAATTATCTGGACTTAACGGGATACGTGACATATAATCCTCTTATATTTGGGTAATTAGGGTTTTTGTGGCATATAAACTATAATTGAACTTCACCCTCTAATTGGAATTAAGTGACCAATGAATTGGCAGTTGATGAATTTTAGAGGAGACTAAAAAGGTCTATGGAATTAGGGTTTAGCCACATATAGTTTGCCATGAATTAAATCTTGCATGATTAAAATAGTTAGTAAAAAAAGTCAATCCGGAAAATAGATATCTCTGAAGCCTTAACTGTTTCTTTATATATTATTCACAACTTGTTTACTGCTCCCTTTCTGATATTCTGAATTTACTGTTAATGCTTTTGAACATTCAAAGACCATTTTCTGTTTGCCTAACTAAGTAAATCACTTAACCATTGTTGCTTAGTCCATCAATCTCGTGGGATCGACCCTCATTCACTTGAGGTACTACTTGGTACGACCCGGTGCACTTGCCGGTTAGTTTGTGATTGTAAATTTTGCACCAAGTTTTTGGCGCCGTTGCCGGGGATTGACTGTGATTAACAACTATTAGTTGTTTGATTGCTTAGATTAAGCATTTTAGTTTTAATTTTATTTAATTTTTGCTTTAACATTTTCAAAAATTAATACTAATATTTTTCCGTAATTTCTGACATTAAGTTTGATGTCGCCTAGTTATTTTTATTTTAATTTTTCCTATTTATTTTTATTGATAATTTCAAATTTTTCTGTCTTATTTCCTCTTATAATTTTCGAATTTTATTGCTTTAATTATTTAGTATTTTTATTTTACTTCTTTTACATAGGTTACCTCGCTGGAAATTCTCTACACTCTAGAGAGTCCCATCTTTTCTTGTCTTCTGTCTGTTTATGAGCAGGAACAAGGAAAAAGAAGCTCTGTTAGACTTTGATCCTGAACCTGAAAGGACTTTGAGGCGGGGTTTGCAACACGCAAGACTTTACAAGGTTGGAGAGTCCACCATGGATCATGATAACACTGCTAATGCCAATATGGCAAATCTGAATGGGAATGAGCAACCTAGAAGAGTGCTTGGCTCTTACACTGCTCCTAATGCAGATCTTTATGGAAATAGTATTGTGGTTCCTCCTGTAGCTGCAAACAACTTTGAACTAAAGCCACAGCTAGTTACTCTTGTGCAACAAAATTGTCAGTATCATGGACTTTCTCAGGAAGACCCGAATTAATTTATCTCTGACTTCCTGTAAATTTGTGAAACTGTGAAGACCAATGGAGTGAATCCTGAGATATACAAAGTCATGCTCTTCCCATTTGCTGTGAGGGATAGAGCAAAGCTGTGGTTAGATTATCAACCCAAGGAGAGTCTGGATACTTGGGATAAGGTTGTCATTGGATTTCTGACTAAATTTTTCCCACCTCAAAAGCTGACTAAGCTAAGGGTAGAGGTGCAGACTTTCAGATAGAAAGATAGTGAGACCCTTTATGAAGCTTGAGAGAGATTCAAGCTACTGACTAGGCAATGCCCTCCAGACATGTTCTGTAGATGGACTCAGCTGGATATTTTTTATGAGGGCTTGTGTGAAATGTCCAAGATGCGCTTAGATAATTCTGTAGGTGATTCTTTGCACATGAAGAAGACACCAAAGGTGACTACTGAGCTTATTGAGTTGGTTGCTAACAACCAATACTTATATTCCTCCAATAGGAATCTGGTGAACTCCGAGACCCCTCAAAAGAAAGGTGTTTTGGAAGTGGAAGCTGTTGATGCTCTTCTTGCTCAGAACAAAATTTTGTCTCAGCAAATAAATCTAATTACTCAACGGTTAAGAGGAATGCATGTTTCAGCTGTCAACACCCAGAATACACCTCAAGAGGCCCCTTATGACATGACAGGTAATTTTATGCAAAATGAGAATTATGATTATACTCAACCTTCTTCTGAACAGGTCAATTACATGGGGATTGCTCCTAGACATCCCAATAATGATCCATACTCAAAGACCTACAATTAGGGGTGGAGAAATCACCCAAATTTTGGGTGGAGAGATGATGACCAGAATTTACTCCCCATATAAAATGAATTCGTTCTTTGGTAAGCGCACCAAATATCGTCAAGTAATTACCCACTAGGGGTGGGGTCGAATCCCACAGAGATTGGTAGATTTGAGCAATTTTAATCAATGGGTGAATTAGTCAAGCTAAGCAATAGAGATTGTTGAGTGCAGAATTCTAAATTAACAGAAATATAAATGACTTAAAGGTAAAGGAAAGCAATAAAGTGCAGAAAAGTAAATGACAAAAATTTAAAGTGCTGGAACATAAATGACTGAATGGTAAATGGGGAATGTGTAATGACAGAAATTAAAGAAAGCTATAAAGAATAAGGAAGATAAGAATAGGGGAAATTCATTGGGATGAGGAGATGTTGTTCTCTTTGGATTAAATCAAGATCATCTCATCTTCAATCATGCAACTCATTGACCTCTTGGCAATCATGATTGATTGAACCCCAATCCCTTGGTGATTCAGTATCTCAAATCTTGATAATCAGCCAATTCCTTGGTCTAATTGCTCATGAAGAGAGATATGCTTGGTCCCTGATTATACCACACATCCTCAAAGATCCAAATAGTGGGTGGATTATATGTCACCATATCCAATCCCAAAATCCAGATCTACTCAAGTGGAAGAAGGGATTTCATGCATGGTTTCATGTTTCATTTTCCAAGGTTCCCATGAAATGCATTTTGCATTCAACCTCTTTCCCAAGATGATTGAACACTAGCATGAAGAACGAAACTCCTTCTAGAAAATCAAAGAGAAGATGAAGAGAAGAAGAAATTCACTATCATTAATCCATCAAGTACAACAAAGCTCCCTCTCCCAATGAGACGGAGTTTAGCTATTCATAGCTTAGAAAAAAGTATAAGAGATGGAGAATATGAAGTGTAAAGTAAAACTAAAGCTAACTATCCTACTTTCTAACCCCCTTTTTGCCAACCCCCTTTTGCCATCCCCTTAGGGGTATTTATACTACTCCTACTAAAAAGAAGAAAATTACAAAAGAGGAATGAAAAATTACACTTGAAATAAAAGAGAAAAAATAATAAAATGGCTCAGGTGCTTGGCGTGTGCTTGGCATTTAAGTGGCGTTGATGAGAAGACTTTTGCGTGGTCTAGAAATTCACAGATAAATCTTCGTTGCAAGTATAGTTTCTAAACCAACAAGAGTCTTTTCATACAAAAGTTTTGGTTGTCACTTAAGAAACCCAATAAAATTAATAACCGAAGTATTGAAACCTCAGGTCGTCTCTCAAGGAATTACAGGGAGGTGTTCTTATTATTGGTTATGAGTCCTGTAAATTGGGGTTTTGGGTTGAAAAATAGGAAGTGAAAATTGCAAGGAAAATAAAATAATAACTAATAAAGTTCTTAGCAAGATATGAGAACTGGACGTCCTATCCTAGTTATCCTTATCAATTGTGATGAGAATTGGATTTTGCTCCAATTTTGTTAACCTCTAACTATGAAGGTAAGTTAAATGGATGAATCAATTTAATTCCTCAGGTCCTAGTCAATTCCTAAGAAAAGACTAGAGTTATTGGAATTCAAATCAATCAGCAAAGATAACAATTATCAATCACAAGGAGTTTGATAACTCAAGTGCCTCCAATTAATCAATTCAAGCTAAGAATGTAAAAAGCTAAATTAAAAATCATAAACCTGAAATACCTTAAATTGTATTAAATAGAAAATCAATCTAAACATAAAGAATTCATAAACCAAATTGAGAAAATAAATAAAAGGAACATTGAACCTGAAAATTGAGAAGAAGAAATCCTAGATCCTTTAAGAGGAATCCTAATCCTAAATCCTAAGAGAGAGGAGAGAGCCTCTCTCTCTCTCTAAAAACTACATCTAGACCAAAAATTGTGAATTATGAGAACGTGTTGAGTCTCTGTATGTTCCCTGACTTTAATCTGTGTTTCTAGGCCGAAAACTGGGTCAAAATGTGGCCTGAAATCGCCCCCAGCGTTTTCTGAATTTTTTGCAGATCACGTATGCCACGCGTATGCGTCGTCCACGCGTTCGCGTCACTGGCCGAATTCCCTTTCCATGCGTGCGCGTTAGGCACGCGCTCGCGTCGTTATGCTGATCTGCTTCCACGCGTACGCGTCGCTGTGATTTTCTCTATTTTGCGCACACGCGTGAGCCATGCGTGGTGTAACGACCCAACTTCCAGAACGTCATGATCGTACCGAAAGTAAGGCGTTACCAACCTGCTTTCCTTTAATAACTATTCACTATTGAGCCTTTAGTTCAATATCGCGTATCTATTTTATGGAAAATTCCAGAAAATTTTGTTTTTATTTATCAAATCATATATCAAGCATCACCAATAAATAATAATCATATAATTATTAGTAAATATTATACAAATAAATTCAAGTATAACTTAGATACAACTCTTATCCCTCTTGATGCACGAAAAACTTGTCTCATAACAAAATTCCTTCGGCAAGTGTACCGAATTTGTCGTCAAGTAAAAACTCACAATAGAGTGAGGTCGAATCCCATAAGGATTGATTGATCAAGCAACTTTAATTAGAGGAATGTTCTAGTTGAGCGAAGCCAGGATTTGAGTTGAGAATTGCAGAAAATTAAATGGCGGGAAAGTAAATAACAGAAAAGTAAATGCTAGAAATAAAAGAACTAAAAGTAAATGACTGAAAGTAAATTGCAGAATTGTAAACGGAAATGGGGGAATTGCTCATAAAAGTAAATGACAGAAATTAAAGAGAATGGGTAAGATCAGAAATGGGGAGTTCATTGGGCTCAGGAGATGTTGCATTCTCTGGATAAATTTCATTTTCATCTCTTCCTCAATCAATGCACTCATTGATCTCCTTGGCAATCTTAAGTGATCGAATTACAATTTCTTGTAATTTAATCTCTCAAATCTTGATCAATAGCCGATTCCTTGGTCAATTGCTCATGAGAAGAGATGAAGTATGGTCACTGATTATACCACATGCATTTCCCAAATCAAGTGTTGAGAGGATTATAGTCACATATCCATCCAAACCCAATTTGGTCCAGCATGAGAAAGCATTTCTAGCTTGATCTCTTCATTCCTCTTTCAAGGTTCAGAAGAGATCCAAGTTTGAATAGCTTCTTTTCCAAGATAACTACCCAATTGGATGAAGATCGAAAGCTTTCAAGTAAAATCAAGAGAAAAGATAGAAGAAGAATAATGAAAACTAGTATTGATCCATCAAATTACAACAGAGATCCCTAACCCAATGAAAGGGGTTTAGTTGTTCATAGCTCTGGAAAATGAAAACAAAGATGGAGAATACATGATGAAACTAGAAGTGCAGAGAAAGTAAAATACAGAGAGTAGTTCTATGCCAAGAGGCTCCCTATAATTTCCAACTCTCAAAATAATTCAAAGCTCCTCCTATATATACTACTCTTCTACTCTTCTAGTTGGTTCTTCAAGTCTTGGGATTGGGCCTTTGGATCTTGAGTTTAAAGTAGTTATCTTCTTCATTGGGCTTGGCTTTACTTGCAGAGAGAAAGTGTGAAGTGGGCAGAGACTTTAGCTCAGGACGTTAGTGGTGTTAACGTTCAGTAAAAATATGGGTTCGAGAACGTTAGTGACATTCAACTTTTTCACTAACGTTCCTCACCCAAGTAAGAGCCACGTTAACCTCAACGTTAGTGGCACAAACTTTGCCACTAACGTTGCCTCTTTGTCCTTTGCGCACGTTATTGGGACTCAACTTTCCCAATAACGTTGAGAAGCCTCCCCCTTCCCTTCGTTAGAGTCCACGTTAACTTAGTTAACGTGGCTTTTTTAACGTGGGCTTCCCAACCTTCGAGAACGTTAGTGACACTTAACATTGTCACTAACGTTCCAATGTGCCCCCTTAGCTCCCACGTTAGAGTCCACGTTAACTAGGTTAACGTGGCTTCTAACATGGCTGTGCTAGCCATCTCCAACGTTAGTGACAATGTTGAATGTCACTAACGTTGGCTTATCATCCTTCTCCTCACGTTAACTTCCACGTTAACTAAGTTAACGTGGGAGTTAACGTGGCTCCTTGTGGCTTGTGTTGGCTCCTTTCAACGTTAGTGACAATGTTTGGTGTCACTAACGTTGTCGACAACCTTTCTTCTTCACGTTAACTTCCACGTTAACTAGGTTAACGTGGGAGTTAACGTGGCTTCTTGGGGATAGTGTGTGTTCATCCCAACGTTAGTGACAATGTTTGGTGTCACTAACGTTGTTGACCACCTAGTTTCTTCACGTTAGCTTCGACGTTAACTAGGTTAACGTGGGAGTTAACGTGGCTTCTTGTGACTTGGCCAACGTTAGTGAGAATGTTGAATGACACTAACGTTGGCGTCCCCCTTTTCCTCTTAATGTTAGAGGCCACATTAACTAAGTTAACGTGGCAACTAACGTGGCCACTTATGAGCTTGGTCCAACGTTAGTGATAATGTTAAGTGTCACTAACGTTGGCTCCATTTCCTTTCTTCCACACTAGAGTTCACGTTAGCTTAGTTAACGTGATTCTTAACGTGGGCAATGATGGCTTCGAGAGCATTATTGGCAATGACGGCTTCGAGAGCATTATTGGCAATGACTTTTCTCATTAACTTTGCAAGTTACTCCCATTCCACGTTAGTGTTAACGTTAGTGTAACTAACGTAGCTACTAATGTGGTTCTTCTTTGCTTCCTTTGTCCTGAAATCAAGCAATAAAGTGCATCAAAGTTCTAGTCCAAGTCATGGGAAATGCAACACCCAATTTGTCATTAAATTCATGCAAAATCCTCATGAAATCATGTAAAGTGCACAATGTATGCTTGAATCAAGATGTAAATGAATATCTACCCAAAACGAGCTTATTTCCTAAGGAAAGGCATGAAACTACCCTAAAAACAGTAAAGAAAAGATCAGTGAAACTGGCCAAAATGCCCTGGCATCACCTCTTTATAAAATAAAATCTTAAGCAACAAAGGCGAGGGAATTCTATGAAAGCAACTCAATTCAAAAACTTAACTCATAAAAAGGTCTAACAATCGCCCGCAGCTTCAAACTGAGTCTTCGAACCTGTATCACTGAAAGGGTGGAAGATTTTGGGGTGAGAACAATCCACACGTTCTCAGTAGGGAATGGGAATGCCGTAAAAGTAATGATTAACATGCAAATAATTAACTTAAGTTTCCACTGTAGTTTTCTTTATCAAACCTTTTCAAAAATTTCTCAAGACTTACTTGAAACCGTTTAAATCCCTTTCTTTAAATCATATTACTTACATAAAGTCTCAACCACATTAGCAATTCATCAGCTACAAATAGCATTCCTCAACCATCACAGTAACTAAGTAAATTAGCAACATAAATAATATACCCAAACCTCATTTCACAAATACCGTTCCTCAATACTTTACTAAGTTCACAGCATCAACAAAAATATCTAATCAAACACACAAGCAAGTCACTAAGACAAACAGCACAATCACAAAGAAACAAGACAAGCAACACAAGTTACAAAGAAATAAAACAAGCAAACACAATCAAATGCAGATGCGCAAATAAGGATGATGCATGTCTAGCCGTAGTGCAGGTAATGAGCTCATCTGTCGGTTTCTACCCGCTCCCGACGTAACCCGAAGCAGCTGAAACGGGTATGGTTTTCCAGTCAGCATAGGTACAGTTCTCACTAACCGACGTATGCGTCATATCCTCTGTAAGCAAACTCTGCCTTACAGGTGGCGGCATTCCAGCCGTGTATGAAATCATATTCTCTGTAAGCAATCCTTTCCTTACAGGTGTGGCATTCTATCTGACTTCCTTCACGCAGCAGATCATTACATAATCATTCTGATTATCATCATAAGTTATCATTCCCGTTATTCATCTCTAGTTATATATTCTTATACAATATCTCTCTCTTTCTTTATTCAATCATTTTGTACAAACTTCACGACTTCCACTTTTGCAACCGCTTAACTCGAACCAATTTTAAAACTATTTTCTAGTTTATTTTTCTTTCAAAAGACTCAAGAAAATCATTTATTTTAAATTCGCTAAATACTTTTCAAAGCATCACCCTCTTACTAAAAGTAACCAAATAAAACTCTTTTTCAAATTTACTAACTTCCCAAAGACTCAAAACCCATCTCTTTTTACCATTCAAATTCAAATATTATTACTTCACCAAACTTCTAAGAAGATCATCCTTTATTTCAAACCTAAAACATAACTCTTTTCATATTAAATCAAACTCAAAACATATTTCTTTCTATTCTTAATAAATCAACTCAAAACGGAATCTTTTTCGTAATAAATCCATCTTAAACATAATATTTTTTTCTCAATGAATAAAACCGAAAAATATAATTCATTTCTTTTCTTAATAAATCAGAATAAAATAATATAATTTCCCAAATCCAAACTTTTTAAAACAACTTTTTCAAGTAAAACCTCAGATTTCACAAAATTCCGGCAGCACCTCCCCTAAAACTCGGACTTAGCCACCCTTACGGGTTCCCTCTTTCTTAACATCTCATCAAACCTTTCTCAACAATTATCACAACAAATCAATCAGAAATTTAACAATCCGTAATAGTTAATAATTCATCCATAATCTGCAACTTCCACATACTCCATCTACCTAACTTTAATTTGATCAATTCATAAATTATTTTAACCAAAGGATTAACAATTTTGCACTTTCCAAACACCCAAAACACATTATCACCTAACTTAACCAGAATCTTAGCAATATTGACACCAAAACACATAGTATGTATTATTTACATAATTCCAGTTCTCTTATAATATGTTCACCCAAAAATTCTGCTCCATATAATTCCCAATTATCACAAGTTATCCTTATACTTTTAGAGTTACTGTTCTTATCTTTAAATTCAGATTTCATAAGATAAATTTAATAATCAAGCTTCAATCTGTTAACAGTTCTCAAACTTAATTCTAATTAATCATGAACCAACATTAACAACTACCAAAACCAGTTCCAACCAGTCACAAGTCATCAATTTCACAGCCATTCCGATACATCAAATAACTAAAAACAACAACAAGTACTTACTCTCCATAACCAGAATACAGCCACACAACTCAACTAATTCAGTATAATCACATAGAATCAGAACTTTTCAACAATCCCATCAAAATCAGAAAACACCAATATCAATTACAGCTTCAAACTAAAGCAAATCTCATCAATTAATTACTCACGACAACGAAACCAGTCAATATCACAGCCATAACCCAAACTCAATTCACATTCGCATCCAACTTCAATCATAACTCAGAATAATCACCACAACTAACTCTTCTCAAATACATTTCATTCAATGATTAACTCTCCATATCTCAATTTAATAAGTAAACTTAAATAAATCACTAATCGCAGCCACAGTTCAACCAATTCCAACCTGTCACAAATCCATTTTACAGCCATCCCAATATATTAAATTTCTAATTCAATATCAAACAATTCAAAGTAATTCATTCAAGATCAAAATCTCAGCCAACTCATCACAAGAAAATCAGTAATTCAAAATACAATTCACAACCAGATTTCAACCAATTCAGCAATATCACATAAGATCAGAATTTCCAACAAATCCACTACCGTTACACTATATCAAATAACCAGCACATCATTCAATTCAATATAAATCCGTCAAAGACCAAAATTTCAGTCAGTTTGCAACCATCAAGCAAACCAGCTTATGGCAACCAGCTCAACATAATCAAATAACAGGATTCTCAATAATTCCAAACAATTAGAAAATCGGTAATAGTTACAGCCTCAAATCAAAATCAATATTACCAGGTTAATCACCGTTCACAACCACATTTAATTCGAATCATAACTCAGAAAAATCACAATAGCTAACCATTCTCAAACACATTTCAAGTCGTTATTGTCAATTAAGAAATTCTTAACTATTATTAACCATTTGCACTTATCCAATAACTTTGTAGGCATTCTAAATTAAAAACGTTAAATCCCCTACCTCAAAGTCGAAACTCGCGGAAATCACTAAACCCAGCAGCTCCATCGGCAGTTCTAACATCCGTTCTGCTCTCTTAGCAGCTACCATGATGATTCTGGGCAGCTCCAGTGATGGTGAAAGGTCTCAGCTTCAGCCAAGCAGTAGCAGTTTCTTCTGTCAATATCTCCTTCCCCGGCAAGCTTCAATGGTGACAGTGGCGGCGTCCTCCTCCAAACTTGATGGTGGCAGAACAACGACTCTGATGGTGGCACAAGACTCACCAACGACCCTAACAGCGGCGAAGATCCTTTCTCCCTCTCCTCTGTATGTATCCTGCAATGGTGACAGCTTGGACAGCAAAGGCGGCATCAACCCAGCTGAACAGCGACAGAATGATGGCGCAACACAGAGGTTTGCGTTCCTCTCTCGGGCTCCCTCTCTCTCTGCAGGTTCTTCTCAGGCGGCGGCGGTGGCTTCTATCGATGGCATCTAGGCTCAACGGCGATGGCGCGGCTATGCTTCCTGCGATGAGCAAGCTCTCTCTTCTCCACCCTTCATGCTTGACGGCGATGACTACGGCTCCCTTCGAAGCAGCGGCGACGGCGGCCTCGTGGTAGCAAAGCGCGACGACAATGAAGCTTCATCTCCTTCCTCTATGTCACTCTTCTCTCCTGGCGACGGCTGATGCCAGGGCATTTTGGCCAGTTTCACTGACCTTTTCTTTACTGCTTTTAGGGTAGTTTCATGCATTTTCTTAGAAAATAAGCTAGTTTTGGGTAGATATTCACTTACATCTTGATTCAAGCATACATTGTGCACTTTACATGATTTCATGAGGATTTTGCATGAATTATATGATAAATTGGATGATGCATGACTCATGACTTGGACTAGAACTTTGATGCACTTTGTTGCTTGATTTCAGGACAAAGGAAGCAAAGAAGAACCACGTTAGCAGTCACGTTAGTCCCACTAACGTGACCTCTAACGTGGAATAGGTGCTAACTTGCAAAGTTAATGAGAAATGTAATCGCCAATAACGCCCTCGAAGCCATCATAAGCCCACGTTAAGAGTCACGTTAACTAAGTTAACGTGAACTCTAACGTGGAAGAAGACAATAAGGCCAACGTTAGTGACACTCCCCTTTGTCACTAACGTTGGACCAAGCTCATAATTGGCCACGTTAACTTAGTTAACGTGGCTTCTAACGTTAAGAAGCAAAAGGGAAGCCAACGTTAGTCACATTCACCTTTGTCACTAACATTGGCCAAGCTTCCATAAGCCACGTTAACTCCCACGTTAACTTAGTTAACGTGGAAGCTAACATGGAGAGAGCAATTGGTCGCCAACGTTAGTGACACTTACCTTTGTCACTAATGTTGGGGTGAACCACCAAGAGCCACCATGAGCAACGTTAACTCCCACGTTAACTTAGTTAACGTGGAAGCTAACGTGGATAAAGAGACAATGAGGCAATGTTTGTGACACTCACCTTTGTCACTAACGTTGGAGATGGCTAGCATGACTACGTTAGAAGCCACGTTAACCTAGTTAATGTGGACTTTAACGTGAGAAATAGGGGCACATTGGAACGTTAGTGACAAAGGTAAGTGTCACTAATGTTCTCGAAGGATTGGCAAGCTTATGTTAAGAGCCACGTTAACTAAGTTAACGTGGACTCTAATGTAGGGAAGAGGGAAGCTTATCAACGTTATTGGGAAAGGTAAGTCCCAATAACGTGTGCGAAGGACCAAGAGGCAACGTTAGTGGTAACGTTTGTGCCACTAACATTGAGGTTAACGTGGTTCATACTTGGGTGAGCAACGTTAGTGAAAAAGGTGATTGTCACTAACATTCTCGAACCCAGACTTTCACTTAACGTTAACACCACTAATGTCCTGAGGTAAAAGTCCCTGCCTACTTCACACTTTCTCTCTGCAAGCAAAGCTAAGCCCAATGAAGAAGATAACTGCTTCAAACTCAGGATCCAAAGGCCCATACCCAAGACTTGAAGAGCCAACTAGAAGATCAAAAGAGTAGTATATATAGGAGTAGCTTTGAATTAGTTGAGAGAGCTGGAAACTTTAGGGAGCCTTTGGCATAGAACTACTCTCTGTATTTACTTTCTCTAGATTTCTAGTTTTATTTTCAGCATGTATTCTCCATCTTTGTTTTCATTTTCTAGAGCTATGAACAACTAAACTCCTTTCATTGGGTTAGGGAGCTCTGTTGTAATTTGATGGATCAATTTTAGTTTTCGTTCTCCTTCTTCTATCTTTTCTCTTGATTTTACTAGAAAGCTTTCGATCTTCATATAATTGGGTAGTTATCTTGGAAAAGAAGCTATTCATACTTGGATCTCTTCTGAACCTTGAAAGAGGAATGAAGGGATCATGCTAGAAATTCTTTCTCATGCTGGACCAAATTGGGTGTGGATGGATATGTGACTATAATCCTTCCAACACTTGATTTGGGAAATGCATGTGGTATAATCAGTGACCATACTTCATCTCTTCTCATGAGCAATTGACCAAGGAATTGGCTATTGATCAAGATTTGAGAGATTGAATTACAAGGAATTGTAATTCGATCACTTAAGATTGCCAAGGAGATCAATGAATGCATTGATTGAGGAAGAGATGAAAATGAACTTGATCCGGAGAATACAACATCTCCTGAGCCTAATGAACTCCCCATTTCTGATCTTACCCATTCTCTTTAATTTCTGCCATTTACTTTTATGAGCAATTGCCCCATTCCCATTTAAGATTCTACAATTTACTTTCCACCATTTACATTTAGCTCTTTATTTCCAGCATTTACTGTTTCCAATATTTACGTTCCCGCCATTTAATTTTATGTAATTCTCAACTCAAATTCTGGTTTGCTCAACTAGAACATTCCTTTAATTCAAGTTGCTTGATCAATCAATCTCTGTGGGATTCGACCTCACTATATTGTGAGTTTTTACTTGACAACAAATTCGGTACACTTGCCGAAGGAAATTTGTTACGAGACAAGTTTTCGGCGTATCAAGTTTATGGCGCCATTGCCGGAGATTGATTTTGAATCAACAATGATTAAATTGGAGGATAACTAGATTGAGCATTTTTAGTTTGTTTGATTTAATTTTCTATTTGAGTAATTTACTTTTAGTTTTAGTTAATTTCTTCCCTTCCTCCTACTTTTTCGTTTTTTGTAGTTATTTACAATTCAATTCACTAACCCACTAACTGTTTGATATATTGCATCACTCACACTAATAGTAATTCTAACAGAAATACTTTCTGCATCTATTTTCCTTGCTTGTGCTTTATTGGTTGTATGACAGGGAGAAGAAGCGGAGCTTCAACTTCCTTTGATTCTGAACCTGAGAGGACCTTCTTTAGATTAAGGAGGGAAGCAAGAGAAAAACGAGTAGTTGGTGCCGAGGAAGAGGAGGAATACTTTGAACCAAACTTGGAAGAAAACATGGAAAACCATCATAAAGAAGAGGCTCACAACCATGGCAGAGAAGGTCGAGCAAATCATGCTGGGGAGGAGAGAAGAGTTTTGGGCTCTTACATCAACCCAAACACAGGAAACTGTAGAAGTAGCAATCAAAAGCCAACCATCCATGCCAACAATTTTGAACTAAAACCACAGCTCATCACCCTTGTTCAGAACAACTGTTCATTCGGAGGAGGCGTCCAAGAAGACCCCAATCAACATCTAACCACCTTCCGGAGGATATGTGACACGGTGAAGTCTAATGGTGTTCATCCTGACACCTGTAGACTGCTCTTATTTCCATTCTCACTCAAGGATAAGGCAGCCAAGTGGCTGGAGTCTTTTCCGAAGGAGAGTTTGACAACTTGGGAAGATGTGGTAAACAAATTTTTAGCCAGATTCTATCCTCCCCAAAGAATCAACAGGCTGAGAGCTGAGGTCCAAACTTTCAGGCAACAAGATGGTGAGACTCTATATGAAGCATGGGAGAGGTTTAAGGACCTGCCAAGGAGGTGTCCACAAGATATGTTCAATGAATGGGTGCAGCTACACATTTTCTATGAAGGCCTTTCTTATGAATCAAGGAAAGCAGTAGACCACTCATCCGGGGATCTCTGAACAAGAAGAAGACCATTGAGGAGGCCATAGATGTCATTGAAACTGTAGCAGAAAATGACTATTTCTATGCTTCTGAAAGAGGGAACACTAGAGGAGTGATGGAGCTAAACAATGTAGATGCTCTGTTGGCCCAAAATAAGCTCATTACCAAGCAGCTGGCTGACCTCACCAAGAAGATGGAGAGAAACCAAGTAGCAGCAATCACCACTTCATCAGCAACCCAAGAAGGAGTGAATGAAGAAGCAGAGGGTAGTCAGGAGGAAGCCAACTACATTGGGAATTCATCTAGGCAAAACCATGATCCATACTCCAAGACCTACAACCCTGGTTAGAGGAATCATCCAAACTTTGGGTGGGGGAATCAACAAGATCAAGGCCAAGATCGGAGAAATCACAACCCCAACAACAATGTAGCTCACCAACAATTCACACAGAGAACATATCAACACCACCATGACAACACCTCTCCACATCCATATCAAAACCAAAATAACACTCCTCATCCTTCTACCTCTAATCCCAATCCACCATCATTTGATGACAGACTCTTAAGGATTGAGAATCTACTTGAAGGCATATGCAAAGAGATTCAAGACAGTAAAGCATTCCGAGAAGAAGTGATGTCCAATATGCAGAATCCGGATGCTGCCATCAAGAAACTTGAGATACAAATTGGCTACCTATTCAAGCAAATTCCCAGCCACAACTTTCGCAGTAATACTAACTCAACCCAAAGAGAGGAGTGTCAGGCTATCATCCTTCAGAGTGGGAAGGAACTGAAGGAAACCACCCAGAAACCACAAGAAAAGGACTCAAATGAAAAGGAAGAAGTGCAGGATGGAGCTTGAGTTCCCACTTTGAGTTCACAAAACGGGGGAAGGAGTGCTAAAGCCAGACGTCCCAAGAGTCCCATACCCTCAGCAATTAAAGAAGAAGGGGGATGACAGCCAATTCTTGAGATTTTTGGAAATCTTCAAGAAACTACAAATCAACATACCTTTTGCTGAAGCAATAGAGCAAATGCCCCTCTACGCCAGGTTTTTAAAGGAGCTAATGACTAAGAAGAGAAGCTGGAAGAACAGCGAGACTGTGATACTAACCGAGGAATGTAGTGCTATCATTCAGCATAAACTACCCCAGAAATTGAAGGATCCGGGGAGCTTTCAGATCCCTTTTATCATAGGGGAGATCACAGTGGAAAAGGCTCTATGTGACTTAGGAGCCAGCATAAATTTGATGTCGTTAGCCATGATGAGAAAAATGAAGATTGAAGAGGCTAAACTAACAAAGATGGCCCTACAACTGGCAGACAGAACGTTCAAGTTCCCTTATGGCGTAGTAGAAGATTTGCTGGTGAAAGTGGGAGATTTCATCTTCCCAGCAGACTTTGTAGTGCTGGACATGCAGGAGGAAACCAAGGCTTCCATCATCCTGGGAAGGCCGTTCTTGGCCACTGCTGGAGCTGTCATTGATGTACAAAAGGGGGACCTCACCCTGAGATTACACAATGAAAAGATGACATTCAATGTGTTCAAAGCCATGAGTTATCCACCAGAACAATTGGGAGAATATATGAGGTTGGACTCACTTGAAGATGCAGTGCATGAGAGTTTTGAAGAAGAAGAACCTGAAGGGTTAACAGAGGAGGAGTCAACATTCAGTGAAGAAGTTACAACAGTAGAGATTCATATACAAGGGGCATCAAAAGAAGAGAACGAAAAGTCAGAAGCACCTAAACTTGAACTCAAAGCACTGCCACCCACTCTCAAATATGCATACTTAGGAGAAAATGAAAGTTACCCAGTGATCATAAGCTCGTGCCTCAGCCAAGATCAAGAGGATGAACTACTCAAAGTATTACGAAAGCACAAGGATGCCATTGGATGGACTCTTGCTGACCTGAAAGGAATAAGTTCAGCCATATGCATGCATAAGATACTACTGGAAGATGATGCCAAACCATCCATTCAATCCCAAAGGAGGCTGAACCCAATCATGAAGGAAGTGGTACAGAAAGAAGTTATGAAGTTATGGCAGGGAGGGGTAATCTACCCGATCTCAGACAGCCCCTGGGTCAGCCCCGTGCATGTCGTGCCCAAAAAGGGAGGAATCACTGTAGTTCCCAATGAGAAGAACGAACTAATTCCTACAAGGACCATCATAGGATGGTGGATGTGCATAGACTATCGGAAACTCAATGAGGCTATACGAAAGGACCATTTCCTCTCCCATTTATGGATCAGATGTTGGAAAGACTCGCAGGACACGCATATTACTGTTTTCTTGATGGTTATTCAGGATATAACCAAATAGTGGTTGATCCCAGAGACCAAGAGAAAACTTCATTTACTTGTCCATATGGAGTGTTTGCCTACAGGCGCATGCCATTTGGGCTATGTAATGCACCTGCGACTTTCCAACGCTGCATGCTTTCTATCTTCTCAGATATGATAGAGAAATTCATCGAAGTTTTTATGGATGATTTTTCGGTATTCGGAGATTCCTTTACTAGCTGCCTGAGTCACCTTTCCTTAGTATTGAAAAGGTGCCAAGAGACCAATCTGGTCTTGAATTGGGAGAAATGTCACTTTATGGTGACAGGAGGAATAGTCTTTGGCCATAAGGTTTCTAACCAAGGCATTGAAGTGGACAGGGCTAAAGTGGAACTTATTGAAAAACTGCCTCCACCCAGTGATGTCAAGGCAATTAGGAGCTTTTTAGGGCATGCTGGCTTTTACAGAAGATTTATTAAAGATTTTTTAAAGATAGCCAAGCCCTTAAGTAATCTCTTTGTATCTAATACACCATTTATCTTTGATGAATCATGCATGCTAGCATTTGAAAATTTGAAAATAAGGTTGTCCTCTGCTCCTATCATTTCCCCACCTGATTGGAACTTACCATTTGAATTGATGTGTGATGCATCTGATTTGGCAGTTGGGGCAGTGTTAGGACAGAAGAAAGATAACTTAGTCCATGTGATATACTATGCTAGCAAAGTTCTCAATGATACTCAAAGAAATTATACCACTACTGAAAATGAGTTGCTAGCAATAGTTTTTGTATTTGACAAGTTTAGATTATACTCATCGGTGCTAAAGTGATTGTTTTCACAGAGCATACAGCACTTAAATACTTGTTTGCCAAGCAAAAATCAAAACCAAGACTAATAAGATGGATCTTATTGTTGCAGGAATTCAACATTAAAATCAGAGACAAGAAAGGAGTGGAGAACAAGGTAGCAGATCACCTATCCAGAATCCCACATGAGGAAAGTGGAACACATGACACAAGTGTGAACGAGCTCTTCCCTGATGAGCAGCTGATGACAGTTCACAAAGCACCATGGTTCGCAGACATTGCCAACTTCAAGGCAATTGGGGCCTTACCTCCAGAGATCAATAAACATCAAAAAAGGAAGCTCATGAATGATGCAAAATACTTTGTCTGGGATGAGCCATATTTCTTCAAGAAGTGTTCAGATGGAATCCTTAGAAGATGTGTTTCGGAAGAAGAAGGACGAGAGGTCCTATGGAATTGCCACGGCTCATGCTTTGGAGGCCACTTTGGAGGGGACAGAACTGCAGCAAAGGTGTTACAAAGCGGATTCTTTTGGCCCACCCTTTTCAAGGATGCCATAGAACTAGTAAAGAGCTGTAATAAATGCCAAAGATCTGGAAACTTGCCCAAAAGAAATGAGATGCCACAAAATTTCATCTTGGAATTGGAACTGTTTGATGTGTAGGGAATCGATTTCATGGGACCATTCCCAACCTCATATTCAAACAAGTACATCTTGGTAGCAGTGGATTATGTTTCTAAGTGGGTAGAGACTATTGCAACCCCAACAAATGATAACAAGGTGGTCATGAACTTCCTCAGGAAGAATATCTTTAGCCGGTTTGGAGTCCCACGAGCACTCATCAGTGATGGAGGGAGCCATTTTTGTAACAGACCACTAGAAGCTCTTCTCCTACGATATGGGGTAAAACACAAGGTGGCCACGCCTTACCATCCCCAAACAAGTGGGCAAATGGAGATATCCAACAGAGAGCTAAAGAGGATTCTGGAAAAGACTGTGGGTGCATCAAGAAAGGATTGGTCAAAGAAGCTGGATGATGCTCTTTGGGCATACAGAACAGCATTCAAAACTCCACTTGGAATGTCCCCATATCAACTGGTGTATGGGAAAGCTTGTCATTTACCACTAGAGCTGGAACACAAAGCTCTCTGGGCTCTCAAGATACTAAACTTTGACAGCATTGCTGCTGGTGCAAAGAGGATCCTACAACTGCAAGAGATGGAGGAATTTAGATCTCAAGCCTATGAAAATGCCAAGATTTATAAAGAAAAGGCGAAGAGAAGACATGACCTGCATCTGGCACTAAGGAGTTTTGAAAAGGGGCAACAAGTACTCCTTTACAACTCCAAATTGAGACTGTTCCCTGGCAAACTCAAGTCATGATGGTCAGGACCCTTCCTTATCACAAAGGTCTCCCCATATGGGTACATAGAAATCATGGATAAAGGTTCAGAGAGGACGTTCACTATGAACGGACAAAGACTCAAACATTATATGGGCAACATGGGGGAAAACCCCAGAGTAAAGTATCATCTCAACTAAGTGAGGAATCGTCGAGCTAGCGACGATAAAAGAGCGCTCTGTTGGGAGGCAACCCAACCTCAGGTAGTTTCCTTTTCATCTTTATTTCAATAAAGGTCACAAGTTGTTTCCCATGTATTGTGAGGAGCTAAGTTTGGTGTTCCACACCAAAACAATCCAAAAGTGAAAGTGTAATTCTAAGTTTGGTGTTCCACCAAAGGATCTTAGTTAGAATCACACTCAACTCCCAAAACACATTACTAGCTCCAACCAATCAAGGGAAACCACTTAGATGTAGTTAGACTTTAGTTAATAATTGTTTTGTTAATAACAAGATATGAGGTTCTCTGCATATATGCAAGGTTTTGTACTGGGCAAAGAACTAAGTTTGGTGTTCACACACCAAATTAAGTTCAGAAGTCACAAGCATACATGCAAGCTAACTATTTCTCAAGTGCTTTGGGAACAAGCAACTTCCAATAACTTTGCAGGAATCTTATGAGGAAATGGTGCACCTTCACCCAAGGAAGTGAGGTAGCAAAGACTAGGATGATGACAAAAAGAAGGCAACTAGAAACCATCACCCGAAGGTTATATTGTTACTTAATTTCATAAACCTAGAATGATAAAGTTAGAAGTCCGAATGCACTTTTGATTAATAGTTACTCGTTAGTTGGAACCCTTTTAAATTCTGTCTTTTAAGCTTTTTGTGAATAGGTCTATGCTTGCTAGCCTTTATGTCACTGCCTCCTTACTTTGCTTACTTGTATGCTTGTCCTTTTGAATCAAATGAAAAGAGAATGAGGGTTTTATAAAAGACCAGAGTGGAGTTCATACTATGGAGTAAGTTCCTGAGTTTGTGGTGTGGTCATAAGTTAGCTAAGTTGGTTCAACCACAAGGTGGGAAGACAACTATCTGTCATGAATACTATGCTTTGAACATACCCATGAGACTAGCTAAATAATAAGATCCTAATAAGAAAAAGGGAAAGAACAATCAAAGTTGAAGAATAAAAGAAAAAAAAATAAAAAAAATAATAGCAAGAAAAGAGGCTAGGCACCAAGGGTTTGAGTCTTGAGGGATGTGTCTGTGGTGTTCCTGTACCAAGGATCTGCTTGGATTACTAAGCTCTCAGGGGTGCTTTATCACCTGGTAACTTAGGTTAACTAACCCGGGATTATCAACTGAAAGTCCACCATCAAGAGCAATCTTTGCTACAGAACATTTAGTAGCCCAAAGAGGTGCTGGACACCAAGACCTCAAGGAAAGAAAATAAACAAACCATGTGCCTGTGGTGTGTATGTATGGGGGAGAGACTTGAGGAAGTAAGTCCTTAGGGGTGCTTCAACACCTAGCACCTTGAACCAATTGGTTCGGGAGTGTTGGCTGAAAGCTTATTTTAAAGAGTTGCCCCCTTACAGAGCACTTAGCCTAAGAACACAAATAAGCCCTGAAATGACAACAAAAGGATCAATGAATAAAAGTCTCATGGGATGCAATCACAGTGAGTATTCTAGTACATGATAAAGGTCTGAAAGCCAGTGAAGGAATGAACCTAAGTTGCTATGCATGAAACCACCATAAAACCAGAAAAATGACTTCCACAAGAATGACTCATTTCTCTTGGCATACCATTCATCATTCTCTTATTCCAATACTTGCTTAGGGACAAGCAAGCTTTAAGTTTGGTGTTGTGATGCCAGGGCATTTTGGCCAGTTTCACTAACATTTTCTTTACTGTTTTTAGGGTAGTTTCATGCATTTTCTTAGCAAATAAGCTAGTTTTGGATAGATATTCACTTACATCTTGATTCAAGCATACATTGTGCACTTTACATGATTTCATGAGGATTTTGCATAAATTATATGATAAATTGGATGATGCATGACTCATGATTTGGACTAGAACTTTGATGCACTTTGTTGCTTGATTTCAGGACAAAGGAAGCAAAGAAGAACCACGTTAGCAGTCACGTTAGTCCCACTAACGTGACCTCTAACGTGGAATGGGTGCTAACTTGCAAAGTTAATGAGAAATGTAATCGCCAATAACGCCCTCGAAGCCATCATAAGCCCACGTTAAGAGTCACGTTAACTAAGTTAATGTGAACTCTAATGTGGAAGAAGACAATAAGGCCAACGTTAGTGACACTCCCCTTTGTCACTAACGTTGGACCAAGCTTATAATTGGCCACGTTAGTTGCCACGTTAACTTAGTTAACTTGGCTTCTAACGTTAAGAAGCAAAAGGGAAGCCAACGTTAGTGACATTCACCTTTGTCACTAACGTTGGCCAAGCTTCCATAAGCCACGTTAACTCCCACGTTAACTTAGTTAACGTGGAAGCTAACGTGGAGAGAGCAATTGGTCGCCAACGTTAGTGACACTTACCTTTGTCACTAACGTTGGGGTGAACCACCAAGAGCCACCATGAGCAACGTTAACTCCCATGTTAACTTAGTTAACGTGGAAGCTAACGTGGATAAAGAGACGATGAGCCAACGTTAGTGACACTCACCTTTGTCACTAATGTTGGAGATGGCTAGCATGACTACGTTAGAAGCCACGTTAACCTAGTTAACGTGGACTCTAATGTGAGAAATAGGGGCACATTGGAACGTTAGTGACAAAGGTAAGTTTCACTAACGTTCTCGAAGGATTGGCAAGCTTACGTTAAGAGCCACGTTAACTAAGTTAACGTGGACTCTAATGTAGGGAAGAGGGAAGCTTATCAACGTTATTGGGAAAGGTAAGTCCCAATAACGTGTGCGAAGGACCAAGAGGCAACGTTAGTGGTAACCTTTGTGCCACTAACGTTGAGGTTAATGCGGCTCATACTTGGGTGAGCAACGTTAGTGAAAAAGCTGATTGTCACTAACGTTCTCGAACCCACACTTTTACTTAACGTTAACACCATTAACGTCCTGAGCTAAAAGTCCCTGCCTACTTCACACTTTCTCTCTGCAAGCAAAGCTAAGCCCAATGAAGAAGATTACTGCTTCAAACTCAGGATCCAAAGGCCCATACCCAAGACTTGAAGAGCCAACTAGAAGATCAGAAGAGTAGTATATATAGGAGTAGCTTTGAATTAGTTGAGAGAGCTGGAAACTTTAGGGAGCCTTTGGCATAGAACTACTCTCTGTATTTACTTTCTCTAGATTTCTAGTTTTATTTTCAGCATGTATTCTCCATCTTTGTTTTCATTTTCTAGAGCTATGAACAACTAAACCCCTTTCATTGGGTTAGGGAGCTCTGTTGTAATTTGATGGATCAATTTTAGTTTTCATTCTCCTTCTTCTATCTTTTCTCTGGATTTTTCTAGAAAGCTTTCGATCTTCATCCAATTGGGTAGTTATCTTGGAAAAGAAGCTATCCATACTTGGATCTCTTCTGAACCTTGAAAGAGGAATGAAGGGATCATGCTAGAAATGCTTTCTCATGCTGGACCAAATTGGGTGTGGATGGATATGTGACTATAATCCTTCCAACACTTGATTTGGGAAATGCATGTGGTATAATCAGTGACCATACTTCATCTCTTCTCATGAGCAATTGACCAAGGAATTGGCTATTGATCAAGATTTGAGAGATTGAATTACAAGGAATTGTAATTCGATCACTTAAGATTGCCAAGGAGATCAATGAATGCATTGATTGAGGAAGAGATGAAAATGAACTTGATCCGGAGAATGCAACATCTCCTGAGCCCAATGAACTCCCCATTTCTGATCTTACCCATTCTCTTTAATTTTTGCCATTTAATTTTATGAGCAATTGCCCCATTCCCATTTAAGATTCTGCAATTTACTTTCTGCCATTTACATTCAGCTCTTTATTTCCAGCATTTACTGTTTCCACTATTTACTTTCCTGCCATTTAATTTTCTGCAATTCTCAACTCAAATTCTGGTTCGCTTATCTAGAACATTCCTTTAATTCAAGTTGCTTGATCAATCAATCTCTGTTGGATTCGACCTCACTCTATTGTGAGTTTTTACTTGAAGACGAATTCGGTACACTTGCCGAAGGAAATTTGTTGCGAGACAAGTTTTCCACGTATCAACGGCACTCCTCGCCGGCACCGCAAATGGCGACAAGGACGGCGGCGGTTGCAACGGCGTCTCCCTCATCTCTGGTTCCTTCTGCGACGGCATGGCTTCAACGGCGATGCTCTCCGCGGCTCCACGAACGGCTGACAGGCTGCGCTGCAGCGCTGGCAAGGCTGGGCGACGCTGGCGATGGTGGCGTAGGATCCTTGCGTGCGGCAGTCCGGCGATCACAGCGACGGCGGGGCAGCAACTCTTCCCTCTCTTTTTGCTCTCTGTTTTGCTACTGCGTGTGAGTGTTATGCTAAAGGAAGGTGAGGCTGAGGTTGCGGCTGAGTGTGGTGAGGGAGTGAGGGTTAGGGTTTCCAATTTGGGAAATTAGGGTTTCTGAGTTGGATTTGGGAATTAGGGTTAGAAATTAGGATTTTATAAAAGAATATGGATATATATGAATAGATATTTTGATAAAATTGGAGGGTAGAATAATTTTAAAATCAAATGTACTCTATTAAAAAATATTTAGGAACATTATTTATCATCATATTGCTATGTTCAATTAATTATTTCTAGTTTAAATTATAAAATAAGCATATTAATCATATAATTATAAAATATAGTTCAAACTCAATATTAATCATTCAAATTAAATGATATAACTTCTCATTATTTTTCTATCACTAGACTTTAATTTCAATTTATAAAATAACCAATTATAATAAAATTGTGTATAAATATTAACTAGCTTAAACATAATGTATTTATAAAAATTAATCTAATAATTTCTAGTAAATTAATTCCTAAGAGTTCAAATTAATAACATAATTCATTCAAAATAGAATTTTATTTAAATTAAATTATACAATTCTTCTTATTTTTCAATTATCAAAATTATAATTTCAATTATACCAAATATCTAATAAAGATTTTATAAAATTTCTAATTAATTTAAACTTCAATTATTATGAAACTCCATTTAATTACCTTTAGTAAAATAATTTTCTTAAAATAAAATTATCAACAAATAAAATAAATCACAAATAACTAATTATTTGATTTTCAAAAACTAGGGTTGTTACACGTGCGCGTCACTTCTCGCTGGTTGTCTCCTTTACTTCTTGTACTCCTTCTATTTTTGCAAGCTTCCTCTCCATTCTCTAAGCCATTCCTGTCTTATAAAGCCTGAAACACTTAACGCACAGATTACGACATCGAATGGTATAAAGGAGAAATTAAAATACACAATTTAAAGCTTTAGGAAGCAAGTTTTCAATCATAGAATAAATCCAGGAAGGAATTGTAAAACCATTCAAATCATATGAATAAGTGGGTGAAAAGCTGATAAAAACCATTCAAATTAGCACAAGATAAACCATAAAATAGTGGTTTATCAACCTCCCCACACTTAAACATTACCATGTCCTCATGCTAAGCTTAAGGAGACAAAGAGAATTAATAAGGGATAGTAAGACTCATGAAATGCAACCTAAATATAAATGCAACTGATGTGTGGAAAACGATCCAACACAAAACTCACCGGCAAGTGTACCGGGTCGCATCAAGTAATAATAACTCACATGAGTGAGGTCGATCCCACAGGGTTTGAAGGATTGAGCAATTTTTGTTTAGTGGTTGATTTAGTCAAGCGAATCAAGATTTGGTTGAGTGATTGTAACTTGCAGAAACTAAATTTGCTTGGAAAGTAAAGGGGGAGGGGTAAAGTGCAGTAAATTAAAGAGCAGGAAAGTAAAGAAGCAGATTCTTAAAGTGCAAGTAATGTAAATTGCAGAAACTTAGATTGCAAGAAATGTAAATGGCTGAAGCTTAAAGTGCAAGAAATGTAAATTGCTTGAATCATAAAAGGAATTGGAAATTAGGATAGCAGAATCTGAACAAGAACAACTAAATTGCATTAAACATAAAAGAGAAAATTTAAGTGCAGTGAAGTAGATCTTAACAGAAAAGTAAAATGACTTGAGAATTTAAAGAACTGGAAAGCAGTGCTTAAGTTGCAGCAATTCTAAAAGGTGTTGAAGATCTCAGGAAATCAAAGAGACTAGAAAACAAATCTAGATCTCACTCCCTTCCTAGATCCAACAAGAGAAATTGCAAAAGAAGTAAAGAAAAGTAAATTGCAGAAGCAAAGTAGATGAAGAAGCAGTAAACAGAAATTCAAATTCAATTATGCAGAAAGAAAATAAACAAGATCCCAAGGTGAGATTGAAACAGAAGTTCTTCAATTCTCTACCCAAGATCCAAAGCAAGGAAATAAAAGAGTGCTCAAGCAAGAACCAAGAAGAAGAGAGATCAATTCTCCTTCCAAGTTCTCTCAGAAATTCAAAAAGCTCAGAATTAAAATGCAAGTAAAAAGGGAAAATTCAAAATGAAGTCTAGAGGTTCTAAGGTAAAAGAAAAAGAGAAAAAAGTCCTAATTACATCAAACTAACTCCTATTTATACACTTTCTATTCTTGGATATTGGAATCTGGATGGGCTTTTGATTTGGTGAAGGAATGAAGTAAGTTGGAATTTTAAATTTCAATTTCAGCCCAAATGCATCTCCCAAGGGAATGCTCAGCTCACAAAGTGAGCTGAGCTTTGTGCCTTGCATAGCTTTGTGCCTTGCATAGCGTGTCTTGGTGCCAATTTTGTGCGCGCCTTGTGCTCCCAGGACCGTGTCAAATGTTGCGCTTCATGCACCAAGGGCCTTGTCAATTTGTTGCGTGCCTCACTCCCTGGCCGTGTCAAGATGTGCCCCCATGCATCAAGGAGTAGCGCTCAGCTCACTTTGTGAGCTGAGCTTTGGTGTATCCAAGGAAGGGTCCTTGGTTCGAAACCCATGGGAAGCATGCGCTACCCTTTTTCTTGGTTGCCTTGCTTCCTTGCTTCCTCAAGCTGTGGGGTTCGATCCTTGGGGAGTGCATTTGGCTAATTTTGGCTTATTTTTCCATATGAGTAGCGCCTCCTCTCTTCCCTTTGGTCATGGGTTCAAGTCTTGGAGCATGCATTTGCAAAACATTTTCCTTGAATTTTTCCTCTAGCGCTCTCGATAATGCTCACTTTGTGAGCTGAGCTTGGTTCCTCATTTCCTTATTTCTTGGCCTTGTGTTGTACTCAGCTCACAAAGTGAGCTGAGCTTTGTGCCTTGGTCCCTTGGAAGTGAGTGTAGCGCTCTCTTAGTGCTTGGTGCTCTTGGAATGAGTTCCATGGTTTGTTGCACCACACTTCCTCCTTTCTTGGCCACACTTTCTATTCCTTGAACCACGCTTCTTAGGCCACGCTTTTCTTCTTTTCTTCACCTACAATTAATCAAAAAAACCAATCAAAGTATCACCAAATTCACAAGGTTTATAAATCATTAAAAATCAATTAAATTTAGCTTAAACCTCATGATTTAGCATCAATTTCATGGTGGTTGTTTGATTCAAAGAAGTCATGCGTTTTCATTCCAAATTACTTACTTAGAATGCAAGAAAGTGCATAAAACCAAATGAAAAATAAAGAAAAAGGCTAGTAAAACTAGGCTACGATGACTTGTCATCAGCAACTATATGCTAAAATGATTCTACCTACTTTGTTAAAAGAAAACAAGTTTTCCAAAACAAAAAGCAAGTAAACTTGTAAGAAGAGAGCTCATGAAAGCAGGGAACATAGAATCAAGCATTGAACCCTCACTGGTAGTGTATATCACTCTAGTTCTCAAGTGTCTAGGGTTAATCACTCTACTCTTCCATAATCATGCTTTCTAAACTTTGTTCTTCATCTAACCAATCAACAAATATCTAGCATATCAATGCAAACATCATGAGGTCTTTTCAAGGTTGTAATGGGGCTAAGGTAAAGGTGAGGATATATGTATGGCCAAGTGAGCTATAATATGAATCTTTGACTAACCAAAGCTTTCACCTAACACACACATATACTCTATGTAATTCTAAAATCATACCTAGCTACCCATAATTCCCACTTTTGTATCACATACTCATGTACCAAATTTTTGATATTTCTTTACTTTTATCACATGTGCATTGATCTTTCTATTAAAGCTTAACATTGGGGTAATTTTGTCCCCTTATTTGTTTACTTATTTTTGGATTTTTTTTGAATGATAAAAGCAAACATAAGTTATCAATGCACATGAATTTTCCATTATTTTTCTATTTTGGTTTTTCTTGAGTAGGTTCCCAAATTTCCAATATTCAAATAAGTTAGAAACATGACACATTCCCTTATTAACCCATGTTCCCACAGTTTCCCCACATTTAGTTGATGCACAATCTCTATCTTAAGCTAACCAAAGATTCAATTGGGATATTTGTTTACTTTTCCGCTTAAGGCTAGTGATGTGGTAAAATATAGAACAAATGGAATTTACAAGGCTCAAAGTGGCTGACAAGGGTGATTTAAAGGGTAGGCTTATTTGGGATAAGTGAGCTAAACAAGTAATGGCCTCAATCATATACAAGCATGAAAATACACTAAATAGTGGACATATAGAATGGAACAAAGAAAAGATTGCAATTATAGAGAAGAAAACACACAAGAATAAAAATTTATGGTTAAATGATGTAACCATATAAATAAGCTCAAAATCTCACGGGTTGTGTGTTCTTTGGTTCAAAAAAACCATGTTCCAAATACAACTTCAAACCATTTTAACACAAAAATTTTGATTTTAAATTAGTGAAATTTTTTAAAAATAGGGTCCTAGAAAGACTTATTAATTTTCAACCAAGTAGTACGTAAATGCAAACAATCAACTACACATGCAATCTATTATGCAATGCAACAATGAACTAATAAAGAAAATAAGACATTGGTGTTGAGGAGAGAATAACTAACCCATGGAGATCGGTATCGACCTCCCCATACTTAAAGATTGGACCATCCTCGGTGTATGCTGAGATGTGTAGGTGGACGGGCTTCCAACTAGCACTTTTCTCTGAAGATTTTGCAGATGGACTTGTCTGTCTCCCCATGTAAACGCCTTCTGGTTCCCTTCCAGGTGGCCATCCTGAAAGAAAAAGGGAAGAAAAGTAACCCAGAAATAAAGATAAGAAAATAAATGAAGTATGGGTGGGTTAATGCCAAATGATAAGGGTCTCATTTACATGGAAGCTTCAACATGTACGTGAGAAAACAATAGAGGCACATGGCATACCAGTGGTGCAAAATTTTCAACAATGGAAAGAGACAGTAGATAAAGAAAGACAGTGTAAGTTCATGTCAATGCAAAAGGAATACAGGTATCATAAAATGTTGACATTGACAAAAAGATAATATTATCTAACAGTGTGAACAAGTCACTAAGCATCAAAATAATACCAGAAAAGATACAGTTGAATAAGAACATTTAACACCAATGGTAAAATAATAAATTTAGAGAAGAAAATAAAAATATGCTCAAAATGAAAATACAATGAAAGAAAGTATGCAAATAAGTAAGTAAAATAGAATGGAAGTGAAGAAGGATGATGAAGAAAAAGAAAGTAGGGAAGAAAGAAGAAAGAAGAAAAGATAGAAGAAATTAGGATTAGAGAAGTAAAGATATGATAATTGGCACTAATATGGATAAGTTGTACGACGCAGGCGACGCGGACGCGTGAGTGACGCGGTCGCGTGGTGTGCGATAAGTTCAAGTGACGCGGACGCGTGGGTCACGCGATCACGTGGCCTGATTTGTGCGATTGGCGCGAGGGCAGCGACGCGTTCGCACAACTCTCTGTCTCAAACTTATTTTGCCAAAATATTTGGGTAACGCGATCGCGTGGTTGACGCGATTATGTGAATGGCCCTGTTTGGAGGACTACGCGGCTGTGTGGGGCACACGGTCGCGTGACAGGGCTGGTGCTTCTAGCATCACTCCAGCCCCACTCCATCATAACTTGCTGCCATACACCTCTTTTACGTCAATTTTTAAGAGCACGCGTTCGCGTGGGTGACGCGGATGATGGATCGAGAAGATGCTATGTCGGTAAAGAATTTCTCAATAAAGTTGCGTTGAAAGTATAGCTCTACCAACAACAAGCCTCGACGATCAAATTTAGAGAGGGATTTGATTGTCACAAGTTCAACCCCAATAGAAATAACCGAAGTATTCAAACCTCGGGTCATCTCACAAGGAATGGGCAAACATATGCTTCAATATTGGTTAGAATTCTGGGGTTGTGAGTCATGAGCAAGAATGTAAACTAAGAATCTTAACAAGCAAGCAATCTTACAATGCAAGAAACTAATTCAGATAACTAAGCAAGACATGAGTAATTCCAAACTCACAAAGTAGCATCCAATACGATTCTATTCTAAACAAAACAAGCGACTATAACTAAGACAAGTAGTTAGAATTTTGGGTTTTCAAATAGGAATGATAAAAGCAACTCTTGGCTAGGCATGGGAATTAGAGTCACCATCCTTGTCTAATAATCATATCTTGACAATTATGAGGAACCAAACTCATTAAGTCTACTTCTATACTTGAAGTACGTCAAATGGTTTGGTCAACATTAACCCATAAGTTCTAACCTCACTACTAATTGACTTAATAGAAGGCTAGCGTCAATGGTTATCAAATTGACCACTAAGGGCTCCCAAATCATCAAATCCATTAGACCTAATGACTCAAGTTTATCCAATTCCCTTAGCCTAGGCCAAGAGTGAAAAGTACTACTCCATAATCAAGGTAAACAATTCATCAAACACTTGGTAAGCATTAATAAAAGACATCTTCAAATTGCAATTAGATTGAAATTAACAAGTACCCACTAACAATTATCAACATACAATCATCCAAACAACACAATTAATCATAGAAATCAACAATGCAACACCAACAAAGTAGAATTCACAACATTCATGAAATAGGTGTAAAATGACAATTGACAAGAATTCATAAAACTATCATAAGATCTAAGCCAAATTATACTAAGGAATTAAAATTAAACTATCAAAACTAGTAATTAACAAGATCTAATTCAGAATTCAACAAGGGAAGATCAAATTAAAACTAGATCTAGAGAGGAACAAGGGTTTCTCTCTCTAGAAGAACAAAGAACCCAAAAACTAGCTAAAATTGTGTCTTAGTGCAAAATGAATGATCCCCCCCTTTCCCCTAGCATCCTTGGGTCTTTTCCATGCAGAAACAGCTTGAAATTGGGCCTCATGAGCCTCAGAAATCGCCAGACACGATTTACTTTAATGAGGTCATGTGCAGCTTCCCGCGCGTGCGCGCCATGCGTGCGTGCGCGCCGATTGCTTTTGTGATCCACGCGTGCGCGCCAAGTGCGCGTACGCGTCGATAGGAATCTTCTGATCCGCGTGGATGCGTCCATCCTTACGCGCTGCTTCCAGCGATCTTCATCCACGCATGCGCGTGGAGTGCGCGCGCGCGCCAATGCTATTTTCCCAAAAATTCAAATATTTATGTTCCCTCCTTTTGTGCATGCTTTCTTTCTTTATTCTAGGCCATTCCTACCCTATAATTCCTAAAATCACTCAAAAAATATATCACGGCATCGAATGGAAATAGAAGAGGGTTAAAATATGGTAATTTTAAGGCAAAATAAGCATGTTTTTCATCATGAAGCAATATTATGAAGAGAACACAAAACCATGCATTTCTTGTGAATAAGTGTGAGAAATATTGACAAAACCCCCAAATTCTACACAATATAAACCACAGAATTGGGGTTTATCAAATCTCCCCACACTTAAACCAAGCATGTCCTCATACTTAGAATAAAAAGATCAAAGATCATGGTGAGAAAGGGTTTATGAAATGCAAACTACCTAAGTGAATGCATGCAACTAATGTAAAATCATCTACCTACTTGGTCAAGGGTAAATCTATCCTCCAAGAACACATGTGAACATATGGGGTGAAAATAGTATGTAGCTCATGAATCCTACCAAATTGGGCATCACTAAGGGGTGCATATAACTTGCTAGATGAACACTTGTGAAAGCCAGGAACAAAGAATTGAGCATCGAACCCTCAACGGAAGTGTATCCGCTCTATTCACTCAAGTGTATAGGGTTCGTCACTCAATCCTCTCCTAATCATGCTTTCCAAGATTTGTCTTTCATCTAACAATCAACAATTACTTAATGCATGCTTACAAGTATCATGAGGTCTTATTCATGGGTCGTAATGGGGCTAGGGTGAAGGTAAGGATGTATATGGCCAAGTGAGCTTAAAATTTGGGTCCTTGATTAACCTAGGATCCCACTAGACACATAGAACAACCTATACAACTATAATACATTACCTAGATACCCTTGAGTTTCACTTTTTGCATACTCATGTATTCTTTTCAATTCACATTCCATATGCATTGTTTTCTTCATCACCTTGTCTTGGGGTTTCTTTGTCCCCTTTTATTGCTTTATTTTTTTTTATGATCCCCTTTTCTTGGGGCTTTATGTACAAAAGTTTCAATGCATATAGTTCAATCTTTCAATACATAAGCATGTTCCCAAATCCTAGAATTTCAATTACACTACAATTATACACCTATATATCTACCCAAATTTCACAAGTATACCCTCCTAATTGAATGACACGCATCCTAACTTACCTAAGCTAATCAAGGATCCAAATTTAGGGACATTCATGGTTTTTCACTTAGCGTTATTGATGTGCTCTATTAAAGAACAAAAAGGGTTTATCATGGGCTCAAAATTGGTTAGTAATGGTAGATAAAAGGGTTAAAGCCATTTGGGAAAAGTGACTATTGAATTGATGGCCTCAATCATGTAAATGCATTCATACACAAAGTAATGGACATATAGAATCAGACAAAGCAAGGATCACAATCATAGTGAGAGAGATATGCACACAAGAATGAGAATTAATGGTTAGAAGATGTAACCATGCAATAGGCTCAAAACTTACATGCTTGTGTTCTTAGCTCAATCACTATGTTCCAAAATACATTCATAAAGCAAGTTTGCTGGAAAAAATTTTTCAAAAATCGGTAGGGTACCCCAAAACACAGTTTCTTGGCGAAGAAGTTATTGTTTTGACCAAGCAACTTTATAGAAACTAGCTATCATGCAAGGAGTATTTACAAGCAAAACTAACTACACATGCAATGTAGTAACAATGTACTAACTACTAAGCAAAAGATAAATCCATGGGTATTGAAAAGAAGAGATTGTTACCCATGGAGATCGGTCGAACAACCTCCCCACACTTAAAAATTAGCACGGTCCTCCGTGCTACGAGCAATGCGCAAAGGGCGGTCGGGACCGGAACCGTCACTATCCTCTCCTTCAGAGCTCCCATCACTTAGGTTTGAGGTCGATGTGAATATTTCGGGTTCCTCCATGCTGGGGGTAACACAACACAGAAGCTTCCTGATGTAAGTGTATCTGCGTTGAATGCGCCACTCATATCTATGAAGCTTCCGGTGTAGATCTTCTATCCTTTGAAGTGTTGATATTTGCCGTGGTGGTGATGATGAAGGGGAAGGGATAGTAGATGGAAGGGATATGTCAAGGCTTGGGTTGTTCATGGGAAGATGTAAGTAATTTTCACTTGGGACCACATCGCCCTTAGCCGGAACTATAATCTTCCTATCCTTGGCTTCCCAAGGAACACCCGCAGCAGCAACTAAATCAGATACCAATGCTGGAAATGGCAAATTACCCCAGGCGTGAACTTGACTCATCATTTGCTTGACAAGAAACGGAATGTTCACCGGCCTTTCCGTGAGGACACACCAAACAAGCAAAGCAAGATCCGCCGTGAAGGATGACTTATGGGTGCTAGGTAGGACATAGTGGGATAGGATCTGGGCCCAAGCTCTAGCTTCTACAGTGAGGAAGCAAGCGTCAATGCTTTTGGGCCTCATCCGGAGTCGACCTTGGGTCCAAAATGTCTCCGGCTCAACAATGACTCAGAGGATCGAGTCCCAATCAAATCCAAACTTCTCTCGCTGACGTAAGACTTCTTGGTAGCCATCCATGTCATTCGGTACCGGTAGGACATTAAGCACTTGCTGAATAGCCTCTTCTAAAACTGAGACTTGCTTCCGGCACATGTATACCGATTGAAGGGAGGAGAGATGGTAGTTAGTGTAGAATTCTTCCACCCAAGAGAGGTTGATCTCCCTTGGTTTCCTCAAAAGAAACTCCCATCCTCGCTGTTCAATGCGGGGTAGAATATAAGGAGCAACCTTGTCCGGCGGAGCAAGTAGATGCTCAGGATGATAGTTCCTCACAGTTATGGAAGGGAACATAAGTTTACAGAAGCGGTTGGGGAACCTTGAAGAATTCCTTGCCGCTTTGCTCTTTTCACTCTCATCAATAGGAGCGGGTGTCTTTGCCTTCTTAGTTAGGGGTCTGGCTCCCAATGAAGAGTGCCCCTTAGAAGTTGATCTTTGGGGTGCCCTCTTTGCGGCTGGTTTCCTTGGAGCTTTCTCCTTGCCTTTCTTGGTGGCCATCCTGAGAAAGGAAGGGAAATAGGAAGACATTAAACCCAAAGAATCATTTTAACAAAAACATGCAAGTGAAGGATAGTGCCCAAAAGAAACATTGCAATAATCTAATCATAAAGACATGGGTCATCACATTTGAGGAACCCAAATGGCATTCAAGCATTTCCTCGAACACTTGGTGTGCAATTATTAAGCAAAGAACAAGTATGAGATACTCAATCAATGCAAAGCCCAAATTGAAACATCAATCATCACATAAACATCATATCTTGGCAAAGATAAGGAAAAATAATGACAAAAGATATATTAAAGCAAATTAAACTTAAATCCAACATCCATGGAAAAATAAGGAAAAAGGAAAAGTAAGCAAGCAAAAGTGAGTAATGTAATCATGTCACTAGAAGAGAAACTAAGTAAAGCAACAAAAAGAGTCAAACTAGAAGAAGAAATAATGCAAAGAAAATGGTAGATGAGATATGGAGGAAGTTGAACCTTGAGAAGTATAAAAGAACAAGGTTGAGTTTTCTTTTGTGAAGATGAGAAAGAAATAGGAGAGATGTAATGCCACCGGAAGAGGTGGTTGTCACCGGTGAGTGGCTGGAGACAGTGGTGGTAGATTATGGAAGAAGAAGAAGAAAGGAGAAGTGATGGAGAAGAAAGAAGAGAAAGAAGATATGAAAAGGGGTGAGAAGGGAAACAGAACAAGGCGCAAAGCTTTAAAACTGATTCGCGCAACCGGCGTGCACGCGCACGGTGGGCTGGCGCATCGGTGAGGTTTTGACAAGGGACGCGTGCGCGTCAGTGGTGCGCACGCGCGAGGTCAGTTGTGCCTCAGGCACAAGACTGGCACAAGGTTGGCATGAGTCTCGGGAATTTGTACCAGAGTTGGTTGGTGGCGCAGGCGCACGAGCACACACCTTGCGCGGACGCGTGCCTGAAGGATTCCGCGAACGGCGTGGATGCGCGCGGTGCGCGGACGCGTCAGTTCCGGCACAGGAGTGGCATAAGAGTGGCACAACTCTCTGGATTTTGTACCAGGGAGTCCACATATCGCCATCGGCGCGCGCGCGCACAGTCTGGTTGCGCGTCGATGGGTGATTTGCAATGGTGCGCGCAGGTGGCAAGTACGCAGACGCGTGATTGCCTGGCGCAAGATGGGCATGAAGTGGGCATAACTCTCAGGTGTTTGGCCCAAGAGTTGGAAATACACCACCGGCGCGCCGCGCACAGTGCTGGCGCGTCGGTGCCCATTTTTCCTTTTTCTCTCTCTTTTTTTTTTTCAACAAGACCTATTCTAACACATTCTTGGTAGGTGCGTAAGCTAGTAGTCAAAGAGAATACTTCACAATTTCATGCACTATCCAAAACATACCATTCTCCCTACTTCAACAATTCATACATACCAAAATGATGAAAACTATATGAACATCCTATCTATTCACAAGAAGGATAAAACTAGCATTCCTATGCAATCAATCAATCATCAAGAAATCACAAAATTCACAAAAATTTAATGTTACAAACTAGATGGTATATACAAGGAAGATCTTACCACGGTGGGGTGCCTCCCACCAAGCACTTTTCTTTAACGTCCTTAAGTTGGACGGTCCTTTTCTTAAGCTTCCTCTCTTCTTGGTGCATCCTCCAATAGGAACACCTCTAGCTCTTTTGGGGGCTTGTAGCCATGATACTTCTTCACTCTATGTCCATTGACTTTAAAAGTTGCTTCATTTGTGGGATCAAACAACTCTACCACTCCATAGGGCTTTATCTCCTTCACCTTTAAAGGTCCTTCCCATCTAGAACGGAGTTTGCCAGGCATGAATCGAAGCCTTGAGTTGTAGAGGAAGACGTCATCACCTTCTTGAAAGTCCTTCTTCCGGATGTGATGGTCATGGAATGCTTTAGTCTTTTCTTTGTAAATCCGGGCATTCTCATATGACTCGTTCCTCAAACACTCAAGCTTCTCTAGTTGTAACTTCCTGGCTTCACCCACCTTGGCTAAATCCATGTTGCACTACTTTACCGCCCAATAGGCTCGATGCTCAATCTCCATCGGAAGGTGGCATGCATTACCATAGATAATCCGGAAGGGGATCATCCCAATCGGAGTCTTATAGGCCATTCTATACGCCCATAGTGCATCTCCTAACCGGAGGCTCCAATCCTTCCTTTGTGGATTGACCACTTTCTCTAAAATCCTCTTAATTTCCCGGTTGGATACTTCCGCTTATCCATTTGTTTGCGGATGATAAGTAGTAGCAACCTTATGCGACTCTCCGTTGCGCTTGTGCAATGGCTCTACCTTCCTGTTACAAAAGTGGGATCCTTGGTCGCTCACGATTGCTCGTGGCGACCTATAACGGCATACAATGTGATTCCTAATAAAAGAAACAACGGTATTGGCATCGTCAAGGCGGGTAGGTATGGCCTCTACCCACTTTAACAAGTAGTCAACCGCTAACAGAATATACAGATACCCACTAGAGTTGGGAAACAGTCCCATAAAGTCAATGCCCCATACATCAAATATCTCACAGAACAACATAGGTTGCTGAGGCATTTCATCCCTTTGGGATGTGTTTTCCGACCTCTGACACTGATGGCAAGACACACATAATTGGTTAGCATCCTTGAATAAAGTTGGCCACCTGAATCCACAATCCAACACCTTTTTAGTGGTCCTTTATGGGCCAAAGTGGCCACCACATTTGGACAAATGGCAAGCTTCAAGAATTGGTTGGATTTCAGATTCCGGGACACATGTTCAAATTACTTGGTCCACGCCCCTCTTTCCACAAGTGAGGGTCTTCCCAAATATAGTATTTGGAATCACTCCTCAAATTGTCCCTTTGGTTTTTCGAAAGTTGGGAGGGAAGATTTTCGCAACCAAGTACTTCGCCATTGGGGCAAACCAAGGAAAGCTATCCAACACAGCATGCAAACTATCCAATGGGAATGAGTCATTGATCGGAAATGGATCAAATTTCAAATTCTCAATGCGGCTTAAATGATCCGCAACCAGGTTTTGAGATCCACTCCGGTCCCTAATCTCAATGTCGAATTCTTGCAAAAGCAAGATCCAACGTATGAGTCTAGGCTTTGACTCATTCTTTGTCAATAAGTACTTTAAAGCTGCATGATCCGTGTATACCACTATCTTTGATCCTAGCAAATAAGATCTAAATTTATCTAAAGCATGAACAATACCTAGGAGTTCTTTTTCAGTAGTGGTATAGTTGGATTGTGCTACATCCAGTGTTTTAGAAGAGTAAGCAATGACATAAGGGAGTTTACCATCGCACTGTGCAAGCGCGGCACCTACATCATGGTTTGACGCACCGCACATTATCTCAAATGGCAACGTCCAGTTGGGGTGATGAGCGGATAATTTATACGCTTTTTGGCACTGTTTTGAGTATGTTTTTAGTAGAATCTAGTTACTTTTAGGGATGTTTTCATTAGTTTTTATGTTAAATTCACATTTCTGGACTTTACTATTAGTTTGTGTGTTTTTCTATGATTTCAGGTATTTTCTGGCTGAAATTGAGGGACTTGAGCAAAAATCAGATTCAGAGGTTGAAGAAGGACTGCTGATGCTGTTGGATTCTGACCTCCCTGCACTCAAAATGGGTTTTCTGGAGCTACAGAACTCACAATGGCGCGCTTCCAATTGCGTTTGAAATTAGACATCCAGGGCTTTCCAGCAATGTATAATAGTCCATACTTTGAACGAGTTTAGATGACGTAAAAGGGCGTTGAACGCCAGTTCTACGCTGTTGTCTGGAGTTAAACGCCAGAAACAAGTCACAAACCAGAGTTGAACGCCAGAAATACGTTACAACCTGGCGTTCAACTCCAGAAAGAGCCTCTGCACATGTAACATTCAAGCTCAGCCCAAGCACACACCAACTGGGCCCCGGAAGTGGATTTATGCATCAATTACTTACTTTTGTAAACCCTAGTAGCTAGTTTATTATAAATAGAACTTTTTATTATTGTATTAGACATCCTGAGTTTTATCTTCAGATCATAGAGTCTTGGTTACTGTGGTTCCCCTCTGGGGCCGAGACCAATAAACTCTATTTTCACCTATGTATTTTCAACGGTAGAGTTTCTACACTCCATAAATTAAGGTGTGGAGCTCTGCTGTTCCTCAAAGATTAATGCAAAGTACTACTGTTTTCTATTCAATTCAACTCATTCCGCTTCTAAGATATTCATTCGCACTTCAACCTGAATGTGATGAACGTGACAATCATCATCATTCCCCATGAAGGCGTGCCTGACAACCACTTCTGTTCTACCTTCGATTGAATGATTATCTCTTAGATCTCTTAATCAGAATCTTCGTGGTGTAAGCTAGATTGATGGCGGCAATCATGAGAATCCGGAAGGTCTAAACCTTGTCTGTGGTATTCTGAGTAGGATTCTGGGATTGAATGACTGTGACGAGCTTCAAACTCGCGAGTGCTGGGCGTAGTGACAGACGCAAAAGGAGGGTAAATCCTACTCCGGCATGATCGGAAACCTCAGATGATTAGCCGTGCTGTGACAGAGCATTTGGACCATTTTCACAAGAGGAGGGGATGTAACCATTGACAACGGTGATGCCCTTGCATAAAGCCAGCCATGGAAAGGAGTAAGACTGATTGGATGAAGACAGCGGAAAAGCAGAGATTCAGAGGAACGAAAGTATCTCTACACGCTTATCTGAAATTCTCACCAATGAATTACATAAGTATTTCTATCCTTATTTTATGTTTACTTCTTATCTATTTTCGAAAACTCCATAATCAATTATTATCCGCCTGACTGAGATTTACAAGGTGACCATAGCTTGCTTCATACCAACAATCTCCGTGGGATCGACCCTTACTCACGTAAGGTTTATTACTTGGACGACCCAGTGCACTTGCTGGTTAGTTGTATCGAAGTTGTGACAAATTATGAATTGAGATTAGAGCACCAAGTTTTTGGAGCCATTACCAGAGATCACAATTTCGTGTACCAAGTTTTTGGCGCCGTTGCCGGGGATTGTTCGAGTTTGGACAACTGACGGTTCATCTTGTTGCTCAGATTGGGTAACTTTCTTTTCGTTTTCTTTTCAAAAAGTTTTCAAAAATTTTTCAAAAAAAAAAATTTAAAATAAAAGTGTTTTCAAAAATATATTTTTTTTCAGAATTTTTAAGAATGAATTCTAGTGTTTCATGAAGCATGTTGAAGCCTGGCTGGCTGTAAAGCCATGTCTAATTCTTATGGGTAGGGAATGTCAGACGTGTCATGTCTGGATTACATACTAAAGCTTGGCTGGCTATTAAGCCATGCCTGACCCTTTGATTGGAGCTTTAGACTAAAGAGCATAAGATTCCTGGAATTCATATTAAAAATTTTGGAATCCTTATTTTTCTTTTTCAAATAATTTTCGAAAAATCCAAAAAAAATCATAAAATCATAAAAAATAAAAAATATTTTGTGTTTCTTGTTTGAGTCTTGAGTCAAGTTAAAAGTTTGGTGTCAATTGCATATTCATCTTGCATTTTTCGAAAAATTCATGCATTCATAGTGTTCTTCATGATCTTCAAGCTGTTCTTGGTAAGTCTTCTTGTTTGATCTTGATGTTTTCTTGTTTTGCATCTTTTCTTGTTTTTCATGTGCATTTTTGCATCCATAGAGTCTAAACATGACAGATTTCTAAGTTTGGTGTCTTGCATGTTTTCTTTGCATATAAAAATTTTCAAAAATAAGTCTTGATGTTCATCATGACATTCAAAGTGTTCTTGGTGTTCATCTTGACATTCATAGCATTCTTGCATGCATTTATTGTTTTGATCCAAAATTTCCATGCATTGAGCATTTTTAGTGTTTTTCTCTCTCATCATAAAAATTCAAAAAAAAAAAAAATTCTTTCCCTTTTTCTCTCTTAAAATTTCGAAAATTAGATTTGACTTTTTCAAAAATTTTTAAAATCTAGTTGTTTTTATGAGTCAAATTAAATTTTCAATTTAAAATCCTATTTTTTCAAAATCTTTTTCAAAAATCAAATCTTTTTCATTTTTCTTAGTTATTTTCAAAAATTATAAAAATATTTTTCAAAAATCTTTTTCTTATCTTTGTCTCCTAATTTTCGAAAATAACATCATCAATTAATGTTTTGATTCAAAAATTTCAAGTTTGTTACTTGCGTGTTAAGAAAGATTCAAACTTTGAGTTCCAGAATCATATCTTATGATTTCTTGTGAATCAAGTCATTAATTGTGATTTTAAAAATCAAATCTTTTTCAAAACTAATTTCAATCATATCTTTTCAAAAATATCTTCTTATCTTATCTTTTCAAAAATTGATTTTCAAAATTTGTTTCAACTAACTAACTAACTTTTTGTTTGTTTCTTATCTTTTTCAAAACTACCTAACTAACTCTCTCTCTCTAATTTTCAAAAATATCTTCCCTCTTTTTCAAAAATTTCTTTTTAATTAACTAATTATTTTAATTTTTTATTTTAATTTTTGAAAACTAACCTTTTTCAAAAAACTATTTTCAAAAATCACTAACTCTTTTTCAAAAAAAAAAAAATTATTTTCAAAATTTTCCCTCTCTCATCTTATTCTATTTATTTATTCATCCACTAACATCTCCTCCTCACATCACTCACCAAAAATCCGAACTCCCTCTCTCTCTCTGAGTTCAGATTTTCTTCTTCTTTTCTTCTACTCACACAAGGACCTCTATACTGTGGTATAAAGGATCCCTATTATTATTATTATTATTTTTTCTGTGCCCTCTTCTTTGTCATATGAGCAGGAGCAAGGACAAGACTATTCTTGTTGAAACAGATCCAGAACCTGAAAGGACTTTGAAAAGAAAACTAAGAGAAGCTAAAATACAACAATCCAGAGATAACCTTACAGAAATTTTCGAACAGGAAGAGGAGATGACAGCCGAAAATAATAATAATGCAAGGAGAATGCTTGATGACTTTACTGCACCTAATTCCAATTTACATGGACTTCCATCTGAGGATCCTTTTCAGTTTTTAACTGAATTCTTACAGATATGTGATACTGTTAAGACTAATGGAGTAGATCCTGAAGTCTACAGGCTCATGCTTTTCCCTTTTGCTGTAAGAGACAGAGCTAGAGTGTGGTTGGATTCTCAACCCAGAGATAGCCTGAACTCTTGACAAGCTGGTCACGACTTTCTTAGCCAAGTTCTTTCCTCCTCAAAAGCTGAGCAAGCTTAGAGTGGATGTTCAAACCTTCAGACAAAAAGAAAGTGAATCCCTTTATGAAGCTTGGGAAAGATACAAGCAACTGACCGAAAAGTGTCCTTCTGACATGCTTTCAGAATGGACCATCCTGGATATATTCTATGATGGTTTATCTGAGATATCAAAGATGTCATTGGACACTTCTGCAGGTGGATCCATTCACCTAAAGAAAATGCCTGCAGAAGCTCAAGAGCTCATTGACATGGTTGCTAATAACCAGTTCATGTACACTTCTGAGAGGAATCCTATGAGTAATGGGACGCCTATGAAGAAGGGAGTTCTTGAAATTGATACTCTGAATGCCATACTGGCTCAGAATAAAATATTGACTCAGCAAGTCAATATGATTTCTCAGAGTCTGAATGGAATGCAAGCTGCATCCAACAGTACTCAAGAGGCATCTTCTGAAGAAGAAGCTTATGATCCTAAGAACCCTGCAATAGCAGAGGTAAATTACATTGGGTGAACCTTATGGAAACACCTATAACTCATCATGGAGAAATCACCCAAATCTCTCATCGAAGGATCAACAAAAGCCTCAACAAGGCTTTAATAATGGTGGAAGAAATAGGTTTAACAATAGTAAACCTTTTCCATCATCCACTCAGCAACAGACAGAAAACTCTGAACAAAATACCTCTAATTTAGCAAACTTAGTCTCTGATCTATCTAAGGCCACTGTGAGTTTCATGAATGAAACAAGGTCTTCCATTAGAAATTTGGAAGCACAAGTGGGCCAGCTGAGTAAAAGGATCACTGAAATCCCTCCTAGTACTCTCCCAAGCAATACAGAAGAAAATCCAAAAGGAGAGTGCAAGGCCATTAACATAAGCACCATGGCCGAACCTGTAAGGGAAGGAGAGGATGTAAATCCCAGTGAGGAAGACCTCCTGGGACGTCCAGTGATCAATAAGGAGTTTCCCTCTGAGGAACCAAAGGAATCTGAGGCTCATCTAGAGACCATAGAGATTCCATTAAACCTCCTTATGCCATTCATGAGCTCTGATGAGTATTCCTCTTCCGAAGAGAATGAGGATGTTACTGAAGAGCAAGTTACCAAGTTTCTTGGTGCAATCATGAAGCTGAATAACAAATTATTTGGTATTGAGACTTGGGAAGATGAACCTCCCTTGTTCACTAATGAACTGAGTGATCTGGATCAACTGACATTGCCTCAGAAGAAATAGGATCCTGGAAAGTTCTTAATACCTTGTACCATAGGCACCATGATCTTTAAGGCTCTGTGTGACCTTGGTTCAGGAATAAACCTCATGCCCCTCTCTGTAATAGAGAAACTGGGAATCTTTGGGGTGCAAGCCACTAAAATCTCACTAGATATGGTAGACAATTCAAGAAAACAGGCTTATGGACAAGTAGAGGACGTGTTAGTAAAGGTTGAAGGCCTTTACATCCCAGCTGATTTCATAGTCCTAGATACTGGGAAGTATGAGGATGAATTCATCATCCTTGGAAGACCCTTCCTAGCCACAGCAAGAGCTGTGATTGATATGGATAGAGGAGAATTGATACTTCAAATAAATGAGGACAACCTTGTGTTTACAACTCAAGGATCTCTCTCTGCATCCATGGAGACGAAGCATAAAAAGCTTCTCTCAAAGCAGAGTCAAACAAAGCCCCCACAGTCAAACTCTAAGTTTGGTGTCAAACCCCCATATCCAAACTTTAAGTTTGGTGTTGGGAGGTCTCAACAAAGCTCTACACATCTGTGAGGCTCCATGAGAGCCCACTGTCAAGCTATTGACATTAAAGAAGCGCTTGTTGGGAGGCAACCCAATTTTTATTTAATTATATTTTTATTAGTTATATGTCTTTATAGGTACATGATCATGTGGAGAAACAAAATAAACCAAAAATTTGAGAACGGAATCAAAAATAGCAGAAGAAAAATCACACCCTGGAGGAAGACCTTACTGGCATTTAAACGCCAGTAAGAAGCATGTTTTGGGCGTTCAACGCCAGAACAGAGCATGGTTCTGGCGCTGATCGCCAAAAATGGGCAGCATCTGGGCGTTTGAACGCCAGAAATGCACCCTGGAGAAGAGCTGGCGCTGAACGCCCAGAACAAGCATGGTTCTGGCGTTCAACGCCAGAAATGGGCAACAAATGGGCGTTCAACGCCCAGAACAAGCACCAATCTGGTGCTGAACGCCCAGAGTTGTGTGCAAGGGCATTTTGCATGCCTAATTTGGTGCAAGGATGTAAATCCTTGAACACCTCAGGATCTGTGGACCCCACAGGATCACCTCAGGATCTGTGGACCCCACACGATCCCCACCTACCTCCACTCACTTCTTCTCATCCCTCTTTCACACAATCCCATATACACTCTTCCCCAAAACCCTTCACCAATCACCTCAATCTCTCTTCCCCATTACCTCTTCACCACTCACATCCATCCACTCTTCCCCATAAACCTACCTCATAAACACCACCTACCTTCAAAATTCAAAATCAATTTCCCACCCAAACCTACCCTATATGGCCGAAACCTTAACCCCCCTCCCTTCCCTATATATAACCCTCCATTCTTCCTCATTTTCACACAACACTACCCTCTTTTCTCTTCTTGGCCGAAACACACCTCCCCCCTCCTCTCCATATTTTCTTCTTCTTCTTCATCTATTCTTTCTTTTCTTGCTCGAGGGTGAGCAAAATTCTAAGTTTGGTGTGGTAAAAGCATAAGCTTTTTGTTTTTCCATTACCATTGATGGCACCCAAGACCGGAGAATCCTCTAGAAAAGGGAAAGGGAAGACAAAAGCTTCCACCTCCGAGTCATGGGAGATGGAAAGGTTCATCTCCAAAGCCCATCAAGACCACTTCTATGATGTTGTGGCCAAGAAGAAGGTGATTGATGTGCGGAAAATGATCCGACACAAAACTCACCGGCAAGTGCACTGGGTCGCATCAAGTAATAATAACTCACGGGAGTGAGGTCGATCCCACAGGGATTGAAGGATTGAGCAATTTTAGTTTAGTGATTGATTTAGTCAAGCGAATCAAGATTTAGTTGAGTGATTTGTGATTTGCAGAATTTAGATTCCATAGAAAGTAAAGAGAATAGGTAAATTGCATTGAATTTAAAGAGAACTGAAATTTAAAGTGCTGAATCTTAAAGAACAAGAAATTAAATGGCAGAAACCTAGAACGTAAGAAATGTAAATTGCAGAATCTTAAAGTGCAAGAAATGTAAATGGCTTGAATTGTAAAGGGAATTGGGAATTGGATTTGCAGAAATTAAACAAGGAAAAGTAAAATTGCAACAAACAGAGAAGTAAAGGATGACTTGGATTGAATCGGATCTTAAAACAGAAATGTAAATGAGCAAGAAAGCAGTAAACAGAGAATTGAAAATGGGAAATCCGGATCTTAGGACCCAAGAGACTAGATAACCAAGTCTAGATCTCAATGCCTTCCTAGATCCAACAAGAACAATTGCAAAGGAAACGAAGAATTGTAAATTGCAGAGAAAGTAGAAGACAGAAGCAATTAACCAAATGGAAATTCAATTATGCAGTAAAATGAAACAGAGAGATCTTAGGATGAGATTGAAACAGAATTCCTTCAATTCTCCAACCCAAGATCCAAGACAATTGTAATTGAAATTGAAAGCAAGAAAACTAAGAGGAATGGAATTCAATTCTCCTTCCTCGAGACTTAGAAATTAAAATTCACTCAACACCAAAAGCTCTCCGAAAACTCTCTATGAAAACCAAAAGGAAAGCTCTCTGAAAAACTTAAAGGAAAAACAACTCTCCGAAAAACTTAAATTCTATGCTATTTATACACTTTCTTCAAATGGTCTTCAAGCCTTCAATTGGGCCTTTGCTCTTGATGGAATTGGGTTGATAGAGGCCTTGGTTGATTGCTCTTGGAGTTTGGAGAAGAACCGTATTGAACCGGGTTTGGAATCATGAAAGCTTGAGTAAAAGTTTGAGTAAAAGTTTGAGGCAAAATTTTACTCAAACTTTTCACATCAGCCACCCTCTTTTGCTGATACCAACGTTTGGGAAAAAGTTTGGGGTCAAACTTTTGCTCAAACGTTGGCCTCCCCTTGCACACTCATGGCGCCAACGTTTGCCAAAAAGTTAGAGGCAAACGTTGGCGCAAACTTTTGCTCTCCAGGGTGTGTTGTTCATGCGCCAACGTTTGCCAAAAAGTTTGAGGCAAACGTTGGCGCAAACTTTTGCTCTCCAGGGTGTTGATTTGTGATGCCAAAAGTTTGCCAAAAAGTTTGAGGCAAACTTTTGCTCAAGCTTTTTGCCCAAAAGTTTGCACAAAAGTTTGAGGCAAACTTTTGGTCAAGCTTTTTGCTCCCTGGTTCGTTTTCACTTCTTTCAAAAGTTTGAGCTAAAGTTTGAGGCAAACTTTTGCTCAAACTTTTTGTTCTCTTTTCCTCCTAGCCATTCCTTCTTGCTTCAACCTTTCTCCAAGCTTTCTTCACCTATCATTAATCAACCAAACACATCAAAGCTATGCTCAAAATCATGAGATATTCATTCTTTCATAATATGTGACAATTATAGCATAAAACCTCATGAAATTGCATTAATTCATCTATGGTTGATTAAATCAAAGGAAGCATGAAAATCTACCCAATTGGCTTGCTTATGGCTCAAGAAAGTGCATAATTCAATTGAAAACAAAAGAAAAAGGCTAGTAAAACTAGGCTAAGATGACTTGTCATCAGTGATCCCCGAGGTCCCTTTCAAACTCAAGAAAAATGAGTATCCGGAGATCCGACTTGAAATCCAAAGAAGAGGTTGGGAAGTTCTAACAAACCCCATCCAACAAGTCGGCATCCTAATGGTTCAAGAGTACTATGCCAATGCATGGATCACTAGGAACCATGATCAAAGTAAGAACCCGAATCCAAAGAATTATGTTACAATGGTTCGGGGGAAATACTTAGATTTTAGTCCGGAGAATGTGAGGTTCGCGTTTAACTTGCCTATGATGCAAGGAGATGCACGCCCCTACACTAGAAGGGTCAACTTTAATCAAACGTTGGACCAAGTCCTCATGGACATATGTGTGGAAGGAGCTCAATGGAAGATTGACTCCAAAGGCAAGCCGGTTCAACTAAGAAGACTGGACCTCAAGCCTGTAGCTAGAGGGTGGTTAGAGTTCATACAACGCTCCATCATCCCCACTAGCAACCGATCCGAAGTTACTGTGGATCGGGCCACCATGATTCATAGCATCATGATTGGAGAGGAAGTAGAAGTTCATGAAGTCATCTCCCTTGAACTCTACAAAATAGCCGAAAAGCCCTCCCCTGGGGCAAGGCTAGCTTTTTCTCATCTTATTTGCCATCTATGTTACTCAGCTGGAGCTTTCATAGAAGGAGACATTCACATTGAGGAAGAGAAGCCCATCACTAAGAAAAAGATGGAGCAAGCAAGAGAGCCCATTCATGGAGCTCAAGAGGCGCAGGAAGCTCATCACCATGAGATCCCAGAGATGCCTCAAATGCATTTTCCTCCACAAAACTATTGGGAGCAAATCAACACCTCCCTAGGAGAATTAAGTTCCAACATGGGACAATTAAGGGTGGAACATCAAGAGCACTCCATCATCCTTCATGAAATAAGAGAAGATCAAAAAGCAATGAGGGAGGAGCAACAAAGACAAGGAAGAGACATAGAAGAGCTCAAGGACATCATTGGTTCCTCAAGAAGAAAACGCCACCATCACTAAGGTGGACTCATTCCTTGTTCACACTTTCTGTTTTTCGTTTTCTATGTTAAGTGCTTATCTATGTTTGTGTCTTCATCACATGATCATTAGTAGTTAGTAACTATGTCTTAAAGTTATGAATATCCTATGAATCCATCACCTCTCTTAAATGAAAACTGTTTTAATTCAAAAGAACAAGAAGTACATGAGTTTCGAATTTATCCTTGAACTTAGTTTAATTATATTGATGTGGTGACAATGCTTCTTGTTTTCTGAATGAATGCTTGAACAGTGCATATGTCTTTTGAAGTTGTTGTTTAAGAATGTTAAATATGTTGGCTCTTGAAAGAATGATGATAAGGAGACATGTTATTTGATAATCTGAAAAATCATAAAAATGATTCTTGAAGCAAGAAAAAGCAGCAAAGAACAAAGCTTGCAGGAAAAAAAAATAGCAAAAAAAAAAATAGAAAGAAAAAAAAAGCAAGCAGAAAAAGCCAAAAGCTCTTAAAACCAAGAGGCAAGAGCAAAAAGCCAGTAACCCTTAAAATCAAAAGGCAAGGGCAAATAAAAAGGATCCCAAGGCTTTGAGCATCAGTGGATAGGAGGGCCTAAAGGAATAAAATCCTGGTCTAAGCGGCTAAACCAAGCTGTCCCTAACCATGTGCTTGTGGCGTGAAGGTGTCAAGTGAAAACTTGAGACTGAGCGGTTAAAGTCAAGGTCCAAAGCAAAAAAAAGAGTGTTCTTAAGAACCCTGGACACCTCTATTTGGGGACTTTAGCAAAGCTGAGTCACAATCTGAAAAGGTTCACCCAATTATGTGTCTGTGGCATTTATGTATCCGGTGGTAATACTAGAAAACAAAGTGCTTAGGGCCACGGCCAAGACTCATAAAACAGCTGTGTTCAAGAATCATCATACTGAACTAGGAGAATCAATAACACTATCTGAACTCTGAGTTCCTATAGATGCCAATCATTCTGAACCTCAATGGATAAAGTGAGATGCCAAAACTATTCAAGAGGCAAAAAGCTACAAGTCCCGCTCATCTGATTGAAGCTATGTTTCATTGATAGTTTGGGATTTATAGTATATTATCTTCTTTTTATCCTATTTGATTTTCAGTTGCTTGGGGACAAGCAATAATTTAAGTTTGGTGTTGTGATGAGCGGATAATTTATACGCTTTTTGGCACTGTTTTTAGTATGTTTTTAGTAGAATCTAGTTACTTTTAGGGATGTTTTCATTAGTTTTTATGTTAAATTCACATTTCTGGACTTCACTATGAGTTTGTGTGTTTTTCTGTGATTTCAGGTATTTTCTGGCTGAAATTGAGGGACTTGAGCAAAAATCAGATTCAGAGGTTGAAGAAGGACTGCTGATGCTGTTGGATTCTGACCTCCCTGCACTCAAAATGGATTTTCTGGAGCTACAGAACTCAAAATGGCGCGTTTCCAATTGCGTTGGAAGGTAGACATCCAGGGCTTCTCAGAAATGTATAATAGTCTATACTTTGAACGAGTTTAGATGACGTAAAAGGGCGTTTAACGCCAGTTCTATGCTGCTGTCTGGAGTTAAACGCCAGAAACAAGTCACAAACCAGAGTTGAACGCCAGAAATACGTTACAACCTGGCGTTCAACTCTAGAAAGAGCCTCTGCACGTGTAACATTCAAGCTCAGCCCAAGCACACACCAAGTGGGCCCCGGAAGTGGATTTATGTGATGAACATGACAATCATCATCATTCCCCATGAACACGTGCCTGACAACCACTTCCGTTCTACCTTCGATTGAATGATTATCTCTTAAATCTCTTAATCAGAATCTTCATGGTGTAAGCTAGATTGATGGCGGCATTCATGAGAATCCGGAAGGTCTAAACCTTGTCTGTGGTATTCTGAGTAGGATTCTGGGATTGAATGACTGTGACGAGCTTCAAACTCGCGAGTGCTGGGCGTAGTGACAGACGCAAAAGGAGGGTGAATCCTATTCCAGCATGATCGGAAACCTCAGATGATTAGCCGTGCTGTGACAGAGCATTTGGACCATTTTCACAAGAGGAGGGGATGTAACCATTGACAACGGTGATGCCCTTGCATAATGCCAGCCATGGAAAGGAGTAAGACTGATTGGATGAAGACAGCGGGAAAGCAGAGATTCAGAGGAACGAAAGCATCTCTACACGCTTATCTGAAATTCTCACCAATGAATTACATAAGTATTTCTATCTTTATTTTATGTTTACTTCTTATTTATTTTCGAAAAATCCATAATCAATTATTATTTGCCTGACTGAGATTTACAAGGTGACCATAGCTTGCTTCATACCAACAATCTCCGTGGGATCGACCCTTACTCACGTAAGATTTATTACTTGGACGACCCAGTGCACTTGCTGGATAGTTGTATCGAAGTTGTGACAAATTATGAATTGAGATTAGAGCACCAAGTTTTTGGAGCCATTACCAGAGATCACAATTTCGTGCACCATGGGGCCTCGCACAACCGGTGCCGTGGTAAGAACTCTCCTTAGCTCTTCAAAAGCTTTCACACATTCACTGTCAAACTCAAAATCCACAACTTTTTGGAGTAGTCGCGACAATGGCAAAGCAAACTTGCTGAAATCTTTGATAAAGCGCCTATAGAATCCTGCATGTCCCAAAAACGAGCAGAGCTCCCTCACAGATGAGGGGTGAGGTAAAGTGGTGATAATATCGACCTTGGTCAGGTCTACAGAAATTCCTTCATGAGATACTACATGTCCTAACACTATACCTTGTCGTACCATGAAGTGACATTTTTCAAAATTTAAGACAAGGTTAGTGTTAACACATCTAGCTAGGACCTTGGCCAAGTTCTCTAAGAAACAATCAAATGAAGTACCATAAACGCTGAAGTCATCCATAAAGACTTCCAGACAATTCTCCATTAGATTGGAGAAGCCACTCGTCATGCACCGCTGAAAAGTAGCGGGTGCCTTACATAGTCCAAATGGCATCTTTTTATAGGCAAAGGTGCCAAACGGACAAGTAAACGTGGTCTTCTCCTGATCTTCAGGAGCAATATGAATCTGGAAGTAGCCAATAAATGCATCAAGAAAGCAGTAGTGAGATTTACCTGCCAAACAGTCTAACATCTGATCGATGAAGGGCAAGGGGTAATGCTCCTTCCGTGTAGCAGCGTTCAATCTTCTGTAATCAATACACACTCGCCATGCATTTTGTCCTCTTTTAGTGACCATTTCACCGTCGTCCTTCTTGACCGTTGTGATGCCCGACTTCTTGGGAACAACCTGGACTGGGCTCACCCACTCACTGTCGGAGATTGGGTATATCATATCCATATCTAGTAATCTGGTGACCTCTTTCTTCACTACATCGAGGATGGTCGGGTTGAGCCTCCTTTGCGGTTGCCTAACCAGCCTAGCTCCATCTTGGAGAAATATCCTATGCATGCACTTGCGGGGGTCAATTCCCACAATATCTGCTAGGCTCCATCCTATTGTTTTCTTGTACTTTCTTAGAACATCTAGGAGCTTTTCTTCTTCTTCACTTAAAATTTCACTAGCAATAATGACCGGAAACCTTTGATTGTTCTCTAAGAAAGCATACTTCAAATGAGATGGAAGGGGCTTCAGTTCACTTTTTACCTCAAGCTGAGGTTCATTTTCATCAAGCTCATGGAGTTCATTCTTGACAACTTTTTCATGTTCATCCTCTTGGTCATTCGCCTCTTCAACAATAGGGTAGTACAACTTGTTGTGGTCTTCTTCTTGCACTTCTGCTACCATTTCATCAATTACATCACATCAGAGCACAGAATGTTCTTCGGGAGGATGTTTCATGGCTTCTTCTAAATTGAACCTGATAGTCTTGTCTCTAACCTCAAAGGAATATGTGCCGGTGAAGGCATCTAACTTAAATTTAGAGGTCTTGAGGAAGGGTCTACCAAGTAGAACGGAAGAGGAGTTTCTATTTTCTGTTGGAGGCATTTCAAGGATGTAAAAGTCAACCGAAAAAACTAAATCCTTGATCGCCACAAGTACATCTTCCGCTATTCCCATCACCGTGATCACACTTTTATCGGCTAAGGCAAACCTCGCCGCCGACTTCTTTAGTGTAGCTAAATTCAACCGCACATAAATAGAAAGTGGCATGATGCTTACACAAGCTCCCAAGTCACACATACAATCATGAAAAGTGCGTCCATCAATACAATAAGACACCAAACAAGGTCTAGGGTCACCACATTTCTTTGGAATAGGTTCCATCAAGGAAGAAATTGAACTACCCAAGGATAATGTCTCCAATTCTCCTATCCTATCCTTGTGTGTACACAAGTCTTTCAAAAATTTTGCAAACTTTGGAATTTGTTGAATAGCATCAAGAAGGGGTATGGTTACCTCAACCTTCTTGAACACTTGAAGCATGTTCAAATCAAATTCCGGTGTTTTCTTTGCCTTCTTCACCATGGAAGGGAATGAAATATGAATGGACTCATCCACTATAGCTTTCCTCTTGGGTTCCTTGAGATTTAATCCTTCTTTCTCATGCCTTTTGTCTACCACCTCTTCTTCACGTGGAGCTTCAACAACCACTTTTTCCTCATAAATGTCTCTCATGACCCTTGGAGGTATCTCCTCCAATGTAGTCCCCGACCATAGAGTGATGGCGTTGAGACCGTCCCTTCGGTTTGGTTGGTGTTGGGATGGAAGGTTAGAAGAGCTTGAGGGTTGGTTGGTGTTATTGTTGGGAGTTGATGGTTGGTTTGGCATGGTCATCTTTGAAAGTATGTTGATGAGGTTAGCCAATTGAGCATCCAAGGCATCAAATTGAGCCTTGTTACTCTCATCTCTTTTCTCCATGGCGACTCTAAGCTCATCAACTTGATTATTTGAAGATGGCGGAGTTTGGTAGGATTGTTGTCTATGGTGTGGTGCTTGGTACTTGGTGTAGTTGTTTTGGTTTTGGTTGGAGTGGCATTGGTTAGCTTGGTAGTTGGTGTTGTTATGGTGGTATTGGGATGAAGATTGGTTATTGTTATGATGAGAAGAATAGTTGTTCCATCTTTGGTTTTGATTGCTTCTTTGTGCATTATCTCTCCACCTTTATTGTTGATTACCACCTTGAGGGTAATTGTTTTGGCCTTGGGAAGGATAGGGTGGACGGTTGTTGTAATTCACATTGGCTACTATAAGAGCATGCTCCTCTTGAATTTGATGGCATTGATCGGTGTAATGTGTGGTGCTAGAGCACAAACCACAAATCCTAGAAGGGCCTTCAAGTTGAGCAACCGGAGTTGGGGCTTGGATGGCTTAGATGGAGTAGTATTCCTTTTGATCCTTTTGTATTTGGGTAAGGATGGTAGTCATATCTCCAAGTGCTTTGGTTAGACTTGATTCGGAAGGGGATGGTTCTACCACACCCTTGAGTGGATTACTTCTCACCCTTGTAAGTTGTGTAGCCTAGGCAACATCCTTTATCAAATTCCAAGCTTCTCCCTCCGTCTTGTTTTTCGAAAGGAAACCACCGCTAGAGGCAGTAAGCAATCTCCTATCTTCCACACAAAGACCTCCGGTGAAGTAGCTAATGAGCAAGTGAGTGTTCATCCCATGGTATGGACAAGATTCAAATAGCCTTTTGAACCGAGACGAATACTCATACAAACTCTCTTGGTGTTTTTGCATTATGCTCGAAATCTCCTTCCGGATGTAGTCGGTCATCTTCGGTGGGAAGAATTTATCTAGAAACTCTCTCCTCAAGAAATCCTAATTAGTCACAATCTCATCCCGTAGCGAATAAAACCATGTCTTGGCTAGCCCTTTAAGAGAAAAAAGGAAGGCAAAAACCATGATAGCTACCTCATCGGCTCCATGCCTTCGTGCCGTAGAACAAGCAACTTGAAAATCTCTTAGATGTCAGATGGGGTCTTAACCCGGCAACCCATGATATTTAGGAAGTAGATTTATCAAGCTACTTTTCAATTCAAAGTTTGGATCAAGGTTAGGATACCTTGCTTGCAACGGTTGAAGTATGATATCCGGAGCTCCTTGCTCATGCAAAGTGATCCGTCGTGGCTCCGCCATGTGTGGCTCACCTGTAGGATGTAAAGATGTATTATTAGTGCCAACAGAAGAATAGGAAGTTGATGCCAGTGCATTTTGGCCAGTTTCACTGACCTTTTCTTTATGGTTTTAAGGTAGTTTCATGCATTTTCTTAGGAAATAAGCAAGTTTTGGGTAAATAATCACTTACATTTTGATTCAAGCAAACATTGTGAATTTTACATGATTTCATGAGAATTATGTATGAATTAAAGGACAAATTGAATGATGCATGTCTCATAACTTGGATCAGAGCTTTTATGCACTTTATTGCTTGATTTCAGGATAAGTGAAGCAAGGAAGAACCACGTTAGCAGCCACGTTAGTCTAGCTAACGTGACCACTAACGTGGAATGAAGGCTAGCTTGCAACGTTAATGAGAAAAGTGATTGCCAATAACGCCTTCGTGAGCCATCATAGCCCACGTTAGTTTCCACGTTAACTATGTTAACGTGGAAGCTAACGTGGAAGAGAAGTAGAACTCCAACGTTAGTGGTAAAAGTAAGTGCCACTAACGTTCCAAAAGGGGCAATTGGCCACGTTAACTTAGTTAACGTGAGCTCTAATGTGGAAGAAGAAGATGATGCCAACGTTAGTGACACTCACCTTTGTCACTAACGTTGGACTAAGCCCATATTGGCTACGTTAAAAGCCACGTTAACCTAGTTAGCGTGGACTCTAACGTGGAAGGAGCAAGAATCACCAACGTTAGTGACACTCACCTTTGTCACTAACGTTGGATTGAGCCACTATGAGCCACGTTAGTTGCCACGTTAATTACATTAACGTGGAAGCTAACGTGGAGAAGAAGGATGATGAGCCAACGTTAGTGACACTCACCTTTGTCACGTACGTTGGAGATGGCTATCAATACCACGTTAGAAGTCACGTTAACTTAGTTAACGTGAACTCTAATGTGAGAAGTAGGGGCATTCTGAAGCATTAGTGACAAAAATAAGTGTCACTAACGCTCTCGAAGATTTGGCAAGCCTACGTTAAAGGCCACGTTAACTATTCTAACGTGAACTCTAACGTAGGGAGAAAGGGGTACTCTCAACATTATTGAAAAAGGTAAACCCCAGTAACGTTTGCGAAGGGCCAAGGGTCAACGTTAGTGGTCACGTTAGTGCCACTAACGTTGAAGTTAACATGGACCACTTTGGGTTAGGAACGTTAGTGAAAAAGGTGATTGTCACTAACGTTCTCAACCCCACATTTTCACTTAACGTTAACAACACTAACGCCCTAAGCTAAAGTCCCTGCCTACTTCACACTTTCTCTACAAGTAAAGCTGAGCCCACTGAAGAAGATATCTACTTCAACTCAAGATCCAAAGGCCTATATCCAAGACTTGAAGAGCCAACTAGAAGATCAGAAGAGTAGTATAAATAGGGAGAGCTTTGAACTAGAAAGAGGAGCTTTTGGCATTATTAGAATTACTCTCTGTATTTTACTTTCTCTGCACTTCTAGTTTAACTTTCAGAATGTACTCTCCATCTTTTCCTTCCATACCCAGAGCTATGAACAACTAAACCCCTTTCATTGGGTTAGGGAGCTCTGTTGTAATTTGATGGATCAATAATAGTTTTCATAATCCTTCTTCTTTCGTTTCTCTTGATTTTACTAGAAAGCTTTTAATCTTCATCCAATTGAGTAGTTATCTTGGAAAAGAAGCTATTCATACTTGGATCTCTTCTGAACCTTGGAAAAGGGATGAAGAGATCATGCTAGAAATGTTTTCTCATGTTGGACCAAATTGGGGTTTGGGCGGATATGGTGACATATAGTTCTCCCAATACTTTGATTTGGAAATACATGTGGTATAATCAGTGACCACACTTCATCTCTTCTCATGAGCAATTAGACCAAGGAATTGGCTATTGATCTGATTTGAGAGATTGAATTACCAAGGAATTGGAATTCAATCACTTAAGATTGCCAAGGAGATCAATGAATGCATTGATTGAGGAAGAGATGAAAATGAACTTGATCCGGTGAATGCAACATCTCCTAAGCCCAATGAATTCCCCATTTCTGATCTCACCCATTCTCTTTACTTATTGCCATTTACTTTCATGCTAAACTTCCCTTCCCCATTTAAGATTCTGCAATTTACTTCCCGTCATTTATTTTCTGCTATTTACTTTCCCGCCATTTAATTTCCTGCAATTCTCAACTCACTTTCTGGTTAGCTCAACTAGAACGTTCTTCCAATTAAAGTTGCTTGACCAATCAGTCCCTGTGGGATCTGACTTCACTCTACTGTGAGTTTTTATTTGACGACAATTTGGTATACTTGCCGAAGGAAATTTGTTGAGAGATAAGTTTCCGTGCATCAAGTTTATGGCGCCGTTGTCGGGGATTGATTTTGTATCAACAATGATTAAATTGGTGGATAACTAGATTGAGCATTTGTTTTTATTTTGTTTGATTTAAGTTCATTTGAGTAATTTACTTTCTGTTTAGCTATTTTCTTCCTTTTCCCCTACCCATTTTCTTAGTTGTTTACAATTCAGTCACTAACCCACTAACTATTTGATATATTGCATCACTCACACTAACAGCATTTCTGTAGAAATTACTGTCTGCATCTATCTCTCTTGCTTTTGCTTTGTTGGTTATATGACAGGTAGAAGAAGCGGGGCTTCAACTTACTTTGATTCTGAACCTGAGAGGACCTTCCTTAGAATAAGGAGGGAAGCAAGAGGAAAGAGAGTAGTTGGTGCTGAGGAAGAGGAATAGTACTTTGAACCAGGCATGGAGGAGAATATGGAGAACCATCATGAAGAAGAGGCTCACAACCATAGCAGAGAAGGTCCAGCGCATCAGGCTGGACAAGAGAGAAGAGTTCTGGGTTCTTACATCAACCCAAACCCAGAAAACTGTGGAAGTAGCATCCAAAGGCCAACCATACATGCCAACAACTTTGAACTAAAGCCACAGCTCATCACCCTTGTTCAGAACAATTGTTCATTCGGAGGAAGTGTCCAAGAAGACCCCAATCAACGTCTAACCACCTTCCTGAGGATATGCGATACTGTGAAGTCTAATGGTGTTCATCCTGACACCTATAGACTACTTCTGTTTCCCTTCTCACTCAAGGACAAAGCATCTAAATGGCTGGAATCCTTTACAAAGGAGAGTTTAGCAACCTGGGAAGATGTGGTGAACAAGTTCTTGGCAAGATTCTATCCTCCTCAACGGATCAACAGGTTGAGAGCTGAGGTACAAACATTCAGGCAGCAGGATGGTGAGACTCTATATGAAGCATGGGAGAGGTTTAAAGACTTGACAAGAAGATGCCCGCCAGATATGTTCAATGAATGGGTGCAGTTGCACATCTTCTATGAAGGCCTTTCGTATGAATCAAAGAAGGCAGTAGACCACTCATCCAGGGGATCTCTGAACAAGAAGAAGACCATTGAAGAAGCCATAGATGTCATTGAGACTGTAGCAGAGAATGACTACTTCTATGCTTCTGAAAGAGGCAATACTAGAGGAGTGATGGAGCTGAATAATGTGGATGCACTGCTAGCTCAAAACAAGATGATTACCAAGCAATTAGCTGACCTCACCAAAAAGATGGAGAGGAATTAAGTAGCAGCAATCACCACTTCAGTAGCAACCCAAGAAGGAGTGAATGAAGAAGCAGAGGGTGATCAGGAACAAGCCAACTACATTGGGAATTCACCTAGGCAGAACCATGACCCATACTCCAAAACGTATAATCCTGGTTAGAGGAACCACCCAAACTTTGGGTGGGGAAATCAACAAGACCAAGGCCAAGATCAGAGACGCCACAACCCCAACAACAATGCAACTCACCAACACTCCACACAGAGGTCATACCAACACCCACCCAACAACACTTCTCAACATCCATACCAAAGTCAAAATGGCCCTTCTCATCCTTCCAATCTCTACTCTCCATCATCGGAAGAAAGACTATCAAGGATTGAGACTCTACTTGAAGGCATATGCAAGGAGATTCAAGATAACAAGGTGTTCAAAGAGGAGGTGCGAGCCAATATCAAGAATCAGGGAGACACCATCAAGAGGCTGGAAATTCAAGTGGGATACCTATCTGAGAAGATTCCCAAACCTACTGATAGATTCCCAAGTGACACATAGAAAAATCCGAGAGGTGAAGCAAAGAAAGTCAGATGGGAAGATTGTAAGATGGTTACTATAAGTGATAAGGAGACTGAGGAAGAGCCGAACAGACCATCAGAACAACCTGAAGATACATCAGCAGGAAAACAGGAAGAGAATCATCAAGAAACCACAATTACACAGAAGGAGTTGCTGAGACTCTATGCACCCTTTTCCCAATTACTCAATGGTGGTGTAGAAAAGAGAATATACTCAAGGTTTCTTGACATATTTGCATCTCTCCATATAAACATACCATTCATCAAGGCCCTCCAACAAATGCCCTCATACATTAAGTACATGAAGGAGTTGCTGACCAGAAAAAGCTCACTCAAGGGAGGACAAACCATAGTGATGAATAAGGAGTGTAGTGCTCTCATTCAACCAGAGCTGCCTACAAAAAGGAAGGACCCAGGGAGTTTTCACATCCCCTGTGCCATAGGAGAAACAATGTTTGATAAAGGACTCTGTGATCTGGGAGCCAGCATCAACTTAATGCCTTTATCCCTTATGAAGAGGCTGCAAATCAATGAGCTGATGCCCACAGACGTAGTCATCAGGCTGGCGGACAAAACTCAAAAACAAACAATAGGAGTGGTTGAAAACGTGCTGGTGAAGGTTGGGAACTACTTCTTTCCCACAGACTTTGTCATACTAGAAATGGAAGAAAGTCATCTTCACCCAATCATATTGGGAAGACCATATTAGCTACAGCCAGAGCGCTCATAGATGTGGAGCTAGGATAGCTAATACTGAGGGTACATGATGAACAACTCACCTTCAATGTCTTCAAACCCTCACAAGAAGCAAGTCAGGAAGGCAAGGAACTAAGGACAGAGCATGACAGAGCGATGGTGGGAGAAACAAGCATTGAGGCACAAGCTGTACACTCAAGAATTCCTTTGGGTGATGAACAAAATAATCAGCAGCTGTCGCAGCTAAAGGAAACTCAAGTGGAGCCAAAACCACCAGAATCATATGGGACCAGCAACAAAATCCCCCTAGGAAAAGAGACCACAAAGAGCAGGATAACAGCAAGAGAAACAAAGAAGAAGATACCAAGGAGATGGAGGAACAAAAAGATCCCTACAGAAGATTTTTCTCCAGGGGATAAAGTTATCTTAGCTTACTTCCTAGATATCCCACCTCATCTCCCCACCATCCCATCTCAGTTACCTAAGGTTTTCATGATCAACAAAGTTCTCTCCCTAGAACATGTAGAGATCATTGATGAAGCCAATAGAGATAGGTTTACTGCAAGGGGGGAAGATTTGAAGCATTACCAACCACCCTGACAAAGGAAGAACGTCAAGCTAGTGACGCTAAAGAAGCGCTTCATGGGAGGCAACCCATGTTTTACATGCTTTTAAAGTAGTTAATAAAGCAAGGTTCATGGATCGCAAATCAACTTTGACATATCCTTGAATAAATCCTTTTATGCAACATATTGTGAAGAATAAATTTGGTGTTCAAGGCACACTAAGAGGACATGAATGCAACTCATAGCATGTCACTCTTAGCACCTTGAACAAATCATCTTACACCACATTGCCACAAACTAAGTTTGGTGTCACCAAGGTTGCATACATGGAAATTTAATTAGTCAGTTGATTTGCATTTGTGAATAGCACTTAGTAGTTGACAACAACAATTTTAAAAAAGTAGTTACTCTTTCTTGTCTTTTAAATTTTGCCGCCACTTTCCACAAGTTTTTTTTAATCACATTTCTTTTATTTTGAAGGAGAATTGATAGGGCAATTGAAGGGTTCGGCCACCACAAAAAGAGAAGATTATACACGTGTCTCCAGGGGGATTGCATTGGAAATTGTTGCCATGCAACATTGGAAGGAGAACAAGCTTGGAAACTGAACTAACCCCATCATAAAGTTGATGATCCTTGTGCTCATCCCATGCAAAACCCCATCCGTCCATCACACAACCACCCCATCAATCCACACCTTTTGTTTACTCATTATTTTCCTATATAAGTGATTCCTAGTCCGTACTTCCCTTCACATTCCAGCAACCACTTCTTCAAACTTCTCACTCTCGAAGTATAATTCTTTAAGCTACATCCTATCCAAACCTAACCAAATTCCGCCACTTATCCACAACCCCTCAACATTTTCACACATCAACTCTTACTCATGGCATCATCAAGCTCTAAAAGAAGAAAGGGGAAGGAGCCTATGGAGCAACGCCCCTTTGATGAAAAGAAGTTTAGAACTTTTTACCATGTGATGACAAGTCATCCTAGCCTATTTTAACTAGTCTTTTTCTTTTGTTTTCATTAGAATTATGCACTTTCTTGAGCTACAAGCAAGCTATTTGAGTAGATTTTCATGTTTCCCTTGATTGAATCAACCATATATGAATTCATGCCATTTCATGAGGTTTTATGCTATATTTGTTGCATATTATGAAAGAATGAATATCTCATGATTTTGAGCATAGCTTTGATGTGTTTGGTTGATTAATGATAGGTGAAGAAAGCTTGGAGAAAGGTTAAAGCAAGAAGGAATAGCTAGGAGTAAAGAGAAGACAATGGAATAAGTGAAATTGAACCAGGAAGCAAAAAGCTGGACCTAAAGTTAGCATCAAACTTTTGCACAAACTTTTGGTTGAAAAGTTAGCCCCAACGTTAGCCCCCTAACTTGGAGGCTAACGTTGGAACTTGAAAATTCTCCCCTGGGCTCCAAAAGTTTGCGCCAACGTTAGCCCCCTAACTTTGAGGCTAACGTTGGCACATGAATTTCTCCCCTGGGCACCAAAAGTTTGCGCCAACGTTAGCCCCCTAAATTTGAGGCTAACGTTGGCATGAGAAACTCCTCCCTGGCCACCTAACGTTTGCGCCAACGTTAGACCCCTAACTTGGAGGCTAACGTTGGCACATGAAATTACAAGGGAGAGGAGCAAAAGCTTGCGCCAACGTTAGCCCCCTAACTTGGTGGCTACCGTTGGCGCCACAAGCACACTAGGCAAGGCCAACGTTAGGGTCAAAGTTAGACCCCTAACGTTGGCACCAACGTTGATATCAGCAAATTGTGCTAGCTGATATGAAAAGTTGGAGCCAAAGTTAGACCCCTAACTTTGGCTCAAACTTTTGGTCCAACTTTTGCAAAACTCAAACCCGGTTCAATTGGTTCACTTCGGTTCTTCTCCAAACTTCAAGAGCAATCAACCAAGGCCTCTTTCAACCCAATTCCACCAAGAGCAAAGGCCCAACTCAAGGCTTGAAGATCATTTTTAAAAGTGTATAAATAGGATAGAATTCAAGTTCTTGAGGGAGCTTTTTCCGGAAGAGTTTTTCTTTGGAATTTTCATAGCTTTTGGCATAGAGTGATCTTTAATTTCTTTGTTTTCATTGCTTTCAATTTCAATTACACTTGTCTTGGATCTTGGATTGGAGAATTGAAGAAATTCTGTTTCAATCTCAATCTTGGATCTCTCTGTTTCTTTACTGTTAATTGAATTTCAATTCCGGTTAATTGCTCTTCATCTATTCTCTTTGCAATTTACAATTCCCTTGCAATTGTTTTTATTGGATCTAGGAAGGCATTGAGATCTAGACTTAGTTTTCTAGTCTCTGGGTCCTGAGATCCAAATCTCCAATTTACATTCTGTTTCTTGCTTTCCATGTTCATTTACTTTTCTGCTATAAGATCCGATCCAATCCCAACTCCCTTTTACTCTTCTGTTTGATGCAATTTAACTTTTCCTTGTTTAATTTCTGCAAACCCACGCCCCAATCCCCTTTACATTTCAAGCAATTTACATTCCTTGCACTTTAAGATTCCGCAATTTACATTTCTTGCACTCTAAGTTTCTGCCATTTAATTTCTTGTTCCTTAAGATTCAGCAATTTAATTTCCTGCTCTCTTTACTTTCATGCAATTTACTTTCTGCAAATCACAAATCACCCAACCAACACTCGATTCGCTTGACTAAATCAACCACTAAACTAAAATTGCTCAATCCTTCAATCCCTGTGGGATCGACCTCACTCCCGTGAGTTTTTATTACTTGATACGACCCGGTACACTTGCTGGTTAGATTTGTGTGTTTTGGGGGAAATTTACTTTCACCAAAATACTCATCAAGTTTTTGGCGCCGTTGCCCGGGATTAATTTAATTGACAATGATAAAGTGAGGTGGTGATCTAGATCAAGCACTTTGTCTTTAATTTTGATTAACCCACTAGCTGTTTGATTTTTTGCTTAAACTAACTAACACTTCAATCTGGCAGTAAATTGAAGTGTCACTGGTTTTGTGCCTTTCTCATGTTCTGCTTGTATGTCAGGTACAAGAAGAACCATACCCAATTTTCATGAACAAGACGAAAGAACTCTCAGGAGGTTAAGAAGAGCTGAAAGAGGGAAAAATATTGTTGGAGAAGAGGAATCAGAAGAAGAATTCCAAGAGATGGAGGAACATTTAACCAATCCACCAGGTGGAGAAGACAACAACAATGGCAACCCACCCCAGAGGAGAGTTTTGGCTTCCTACACCTTTGCAAATCCTAGACATTGTGGGAGCAGCATCTTGGCTCCAAATGTCAATGCTAACAATTTTGAACTCAAGCCACAACTCATCACTTTGGTTCAGAACAATTGCTCTTTTGGTGGAGGACCACTTGAGGACCCACACCAACATTTATCCACTTTCTTGAGGATATGCAACACTGTCAAAACTAATGGAGTGCCCCCTGACAGTTACAAGCTGATGCTATTCCCATTTTCTCTCAGGGACAAGGCCACTCAATGGTTAGAATCTTTTCCAAGGTACAGCATCAACAACTGGGATGATTTGGTAACTAAGTTCCTTGCAAAATTTTATCCACCTCAGAGGATTATAAGGTTAAAGGCTGAGGTTCAAACATTTACACAAATGGAGGTCGAACCCATCTATGAGGCATGGGAGAGGTACAAGGCTCTGATAAGGAAATGTCCCCCTGCCATGTTTAATGAGTGGGAGAAGCTTCAAAACTTCTATGAAGGCTTGACACTGAAATCCCAGGAAGCTTTGGATCATTCAGCTGGAGGTTCCTTGCAACTCATGAAAACTGCAGAAGAAGCTCAAGAACTCATTGATATGGTGTCCAACAACCAATATTTTTTTGCTCATCAAAGAGGCCGCCAACCCTCACAAAGAAGAGGAGTAATGGAGCTAGAAGGAGTGGATTCAATCTTGGCTCAAAACAAGATGATGCAGCAGCAAATTCAACAACAATTTGAGCAAATGGCCAAGAGGATTGATAGTCTCCAAGTTGCAGCAGTTAACACCAGCCAACCATCAACCACATGGGGACAGAGTGAAGAAACTCAAGAAGAACAACAACAAGAGCAAGTACAGTATATGCACAACCAAGGACCAAATGAAGTGTATGGTGATACATACAATCCATCCTGGAAGAACCACCCAAACCTCAGATGGGGAGATAACTATACCCAAAACCAACAACCATAGCAGAGGAACTCAAACCAACACAACCCAAGAAGCAACCAAAACCACAACCAGCAGCAGACTAACCAAAACCCCTACAGAAAACCTCAAAACAACTACCCCAACCTCAACCAATACCAATCTAATAACCAACCCACCAACCAAAATGCCTACTATCCACCACCCACATCTCATAACCCACCTCAAGTATCACCTGAAGCCCAAAGAATCACTCACTTGGAAGCCATGATAGACAAAATGTTGAAACACCAGGAAATGGTAACCAAGAATCAGGAAGCATCCCTAAAGAGCCTAGAGAGACAGATGGGGCAACTCTCCAAGCAAGTATCTGTTGAGAGACCTTCAAACTCACTGCCCAGTGACACAATTCCAAATCCCAAGGAGGAATGCAAGGCAATACAATTAAGGAGTGGGAGAACATTGATAAGCAACAATGACACTACAAGGAAGCAAGCAGAAAACATCAAAGAACCAACGGAGGATGAGAAGCAAACAAAGGCAGATGAGGCGAAGGAGCAAGTTATGATGCCAAACAAAGGCACTGAGAAATTTAAAGAGAAGGACAACCAGCCACATAGCTCAAAGGAAGTAGCTCAGGGACAGCAGAGCATCACACGTCCACTGCCATATCCCCAGAGGTTTAACAAAGAGGTTAAAGACCAGCATTTTCACAAATTCCTTGAGATTTTTAAGAAGCTGGAAATCAATATTCCCTTGGCTGAAGCACTTGAGCAAATGCCTCTATATTCCAAATTTCTGAAGGATCTTATCAACAAGAAAAGAAGTTGGCTTGAAAGGGAAACCATATTACTCACCGAGGAATGCAGTGCTGTGATCCAACGGGGTATTCCACCAAAACTTAAAGATCCGGGAAGCTTTGTAGTCTCATGCACTGTTGGCAAGATAATTCTCAACAAGGCTCTTTGTGACCTGGGTGCCAGCATCAATTTAATGCCTCTCTCAATGATGAGAAAACTTTCCATAGAAGAGCTTAAACCCACCAGGATGTCACTAGTCATGGCTGACAGATCAATCAAGACACCCAATGGAATTGTGGAGAATCTGTTGGTGAAGGTTGGGGAGTTTATTTTCCCAGCAGATTTCGTAATTTTGGACACTGAAGAAGAAGAAAATGAATCAATCATTCTGGGAAGGCCATTTCTACACACAGCAAGGGCCATCATTGATGTAGAAAAAGGAGAAATGACCTTCAGGGTCCATAATGAACAAATGATCATAAATGTGTTCAAATCAATGCAAAACGCTCCTGAGCAAGAGGATTACGTAAGAGTGGATATGATAGATAGTTTGGTGGAAGAAACATTGGAAGAAAATTTTCAAGAGCAAGAAGGAAATCAAGGGGCAAAAGAGGAACAAGTGGCTGAGACCTCTACTGAGCAAGATGAAAGGCAAGGTAAGAAGGAAGATGTACGAAGACAAGAATTGAAACCTTTACCCACCCATCTCAAATATGCATTCCTTGGCACATCGGAGAGCTTCCCAGTAATCATTAATTCATCCCTGACAAAGAAGGAAGAAGGAGAACTTCTTGACGTACTCAAAGCTCACAAAGATGCTTTAGGGTGGACCATTGATGACCTGAAGGGAATCAGCCCTGCAGTATGTATGCATAAGATCCTCTTGGAAAATAATTCCAAACCAGTTGTTCAACCGCAAAGAAGATTAAATCCCACAATGAAGGAAGTGGTCCAGAAGGAAGTAATGAAGTTGTGGAATGCAGGGATAATCTTCCCAATATCTGACAGCCCATGGGTGAGCCCGGTTCAAGTGGTACCAAAGAAGGGAGGAATGACGGTCATCACTAATGAGAAGAATGAGTTAATCCCTACTAGAACAGTGACTGGGTGGAGGATGTGCATAGACTATAGAAGATTGAATGATGCCACCCGGAAGGATCATTTCCCTCTCCCATTCATTGATCAGATGCTGGAAAGGTTAGCCGGCCATGCCTATTACTGCTTTTTGGACGGATATTCTGGGTATAATCAAATCGTGGTGGACCCCAAGGACCAAGAGAAAACTGCCTTTACATGTCCATTTGGAGTTTTTGCATATCGGAGGATGCCCTTTGGACTCTGCAACGCCCCTGCCACATTTCAAAGGTGTATGCTCTCCATCTTCTCTGATATGGTCGAAAAATTTTTAGAAGTTTTCATGGATGACTTCTCTGTTTTTGGTGATAATTTCAATGCTTGCCTAACCCATTTAACCCTTGTCTTGAAACGGTGCCAAAAAACTAATTTGGTTTTAAACTGGGAGAAATGCCATTTCATGGTACCCGAAGGGATTGTTCTTGGCCATAAAGTTTCAAAAAAGGGGATAGAGGTTGATAAGGCAAAGGTTGAGATCATAGAAAAACTCCCTCCACCAATTAATGTGAAATCTGTTAGAAGTTTCTTGGGGCATGCCGGATTTTACAGAAGGTTTATCAAGGACTTTTCAAAAATAGCCAAACCTTTGAGTAATCTGTTAATGCTTGATAACCCTTTTGTTTTCGATGAAAACTGCCAGCATGCCTTTGAAACTTTAAAAATTAGACTCACAACAGCACCAATCATCACACCTCCAGATTGGGAATTACCTTTTGAACTCATGTGTGATGCAAGTGATCTTGCAATTGGTGCTGTACTTGGGCAAAAGAAGGGAAATTTGCATCATGTCATATATTATGCAAGTAAAGTGTTGAATGAGGCCCAAAGAAATTACACCACAACAGAAAAAGAATTGCTAGCTGTAGTCTATGCATTTGATAAGTTTAGATCATATCTAGTAGGATCCAAAGTTGTGGTTTACACTGATCATGCTGCACTTAAGTATTTGATGTCAAAGCAGGATGCTAAACCAAGACTCATCAGGTGGATATTGCTCCTACAAGAATTTGACATAGAGATAAGAGATAGGAAGGGCACTGAAAATCAGGTCGCTGATCATCTGTCGAGACTACCACATGAAACAAGTCAAAGAGCATCCCAGCCCATAAATGAAAGCTTCCCAAATGAGTACCTTCTGCAAATCCAGCAAGCACCTTGGTTTGCTGACATAGCAAATTACAAAGTGGGAAGGAAGATACCGCAAGAGTTCTCTAAGCAATAAGTGAAGAAGTTGATCAACGAAGCAAGGAAATTCTCATGGGATGAACCCTTCTTGTTCAAAAGATGCTCTGATGGAGTAATCAGAAGGTGTGTTCCCGAAAGTGAAATCAGGGACATCTTGTGGCATTGTCATGGTTCAGCTTATGGTGGACACTTTGGCCCAGAAAAAACAGCCACAAAAATACTGCAGAGTGGCTTCTATTGGCCAACTATCTTCAAGGATACCAGAGAATATGTACACCAATGTAATGAATGCCAGAAAGCAGGAGGATTAACAAAAAGGAATGAGATGCCTCAAAACTTTATCCTAGAATTAGAATTGTTCGATCTATGGGGAATTGATTTCATGGGGCCTTTTCCTCCTTCTTATTCTTTTAGATACATCTTGGTAGCAGTGGAGTATGTCTCAAAGTGGGTGGAAGCCATAGCTACAACCACCTGTGATGCACAGATTGTCCTCCAATTCCTAAAAAAACACATTTTCACTAGGTATGGAGTGCCAAAGGGTCTTATTAGTGATGGTGGTAGTCACTTTTGCAACAAACAAATGGAGAAACTCCTCCACAAGTATGGAGTAATTCACAAAGTGGCCACACCTTACCATCCTCAGACTAACGGCCAAGCTGAACTTGCAAATAGAGAATTAAAGAAGATCCTAGAGAAAACAGTGGGAATCACAAGAAAAGATTGGGCTAGAAAGTTAGAGGATGCATTGTGGGCGTATAGGACAGCTTTTAAAACTCCCATTGGCAAGTCACCCTTTCAGCTATTGTATGGCAAATCCTGCCACCTCCCTGTAGAGCTTGAACACAGAGCTTTTTGGGCCACTAAACTCCTCAACATTGATCCCCAAGCTGCAGGAGAAAAAAGGTTGTTACAACTAAATGAGTTGGATGAATTTAGACTAGAAGCTTATGAAAGTGCGAAGATATACAAAGAGAGAGCTAAGAAGTGGCATGACAAGAAGATCACAAAGAAGGAATTCAAGCCAGGACAGCAAGTGCTCCTGTATAATTCGAGGCTTAAAATCTTCCCTGGCAAACTGAAGTCTAAGTGGACTGGCCCATACTTGGTGACAAAGATTTTTCCCTATGGGAATATTGAACTGCTAGATGAGGCAACGAATAATCAATTCACAGTAAATGGTCACAGAGCAAAGCTGTACTTGGGAGGACAATGGGTTAAGGAAAAAGAGGTTCAACACCTACAGCCCTCTTAAAAAGAATTGAAAGGTGTCAAGCTAGTGACAATAAAAGAGCGCTTGTTGGGAGGCAACCCAACCTGAGGTAGTTTTCTTTTCATAGTTATTTCAATAAAAAGGTTAAATGATTGGTATGTATTGCAAGGAGCTAAGTTTGGTGTTTCACACCAAAACAATTTAAGGGAGAATAAAGGATTCTAAGTTTGGTGTTCCATCAAAATCTCACTTAAAAGCACATTCTCACCTTCTGCACAAAGGGTTACTAGCTCCAAGCAACCTGATAAATCATTTAATCATTGTCTGTTTCTAGTTTTTAGTTTTATTACCTTTAGCAAAGACTCAGGCTTTCTCATATGGTTATGCATAAGAAACATGACAAGGGACTAAGTTTGGTGTTCACACACCAAAGTAAGTTCAAACGCCTACAAAAAAGTCTTGCACACTAACCAGTCATCTAAGGGCTCGAGAAACAAGCAACTTCCATTAACACTGCAGGAATACAATCACTCTCTTGGGAGGACTACACACCATTAGCTGAGAGAAAGAAGAAGAAGCCACCAAGAGTTTGTATTGTCACTTAACTCCATCAGCATTGAATTGCTCTAAATTGGAAGTGTGAATATGCCCATCTTAGCAGTAACTGTTAGTGTAGTAGTCTGTTCAGCATTTCTGTTTCAATTTAAAATAAGTAAGCTAGTCTATGTGTGTACTTGTGTGTTTACTTTCACTGAACAAGAAGCATGTGTTGTCCTCTGCATCTTTAAATTCAATTAAAGAACAGTTTGAATGTGAAGCAAGATAGTCTCTGTTAGATAGAAGTAGAATAAAAGTAAGTGGTGGCATGTGTGTGATTGTATAAAAACTCACTTTTAATGAATAAAGAGCCAGGATATCCCCTTCTAAGTAAAGAGTGGCCCACTGTCTATGAATCTCAATTGAATTAAATTCCTTGGTTAGAAAGAAAAACAAAAAGGAGGAAAGAAAAAAAGATAGCCAAAAAGTGGCAGAACAAAAGAAAAACAAAAAGAAACAAAGCTGGACACCAATAGCTTGAACCTTAGAATATATACCTGTGGTGTCTTTGTATTAGGATCTGCTTGGATTATTAAGCTCTTTGGAGTGCATCAACACTTGGTGACTTGGGTTAACTAATCCGGGATCATCAGCTGAAAGTCCACTATCAAGAGCAACCTAACTACAAGGCATTTAGTAACCCAAAGAGGTGCTGGGCATCAATGTTCTAAGAAGGAATGTGAGCCAAGTGTCTATGGTGAATAATGTGTCAAGTATAAAGAAAAGAAAATGAACTTGCTACACATGACACTCAAATAAAGCTTATGAACAAAGTAATAGCCAAGGATAAAGGAATAATGAGAGGTCATAGCAGTATGTCACTTGAAGCTTGAAGGAGACTTTCTAGGCCTAGGAGTCAATAAGAAATGAGTATTTGCATATCCACACAAAACCCCATGAACTATCAATAATACTCTGCTAGCATGAACATCCTCTTCTATTTCATTCTTTCTTCTCAATAAATCTTTTCTTGCTTGGGGACAAGCAAGCTTTAAGTTTGGTGTTGTGATGACAAGTCATCCTAGCCTATTTTAACTAGTCTTTTTCTTTTGTTTTCATTAGAATTATGCACTTTCTTGAGCTACAAGCAAGCTATTTGAGTAGATTTTCATGTTTCCCTTGATTGAATCAACCATATATGAATTCATGCCATTTCATGAGGTTTTATGCTATATTTGTTGCATATTATGAAAGAATGAATATCTCATGATTTTGAGCATAGCTTTGATGTGTTTGGTTGATTAATGATAGGTGAAGAAAGCTTGGAGAAAGGTTGAAGCAAGAAGGAATAGCTAGGAGTAAAGAGAAGACAATGGAATAAGTGAAATTGAACCAGGAAGCAAAAAGCTGGACCTAAAGTTAGCATCAAACCTTTGCACAAACTTTTGGTTGAAAAGTTAGCCCCAACGTTAGCCCCCTAACTTGGAGGCTAACGTTGGAACTTGAAAATTCTCCCCTGGGCTCCAAAAGTTTGCGCCAACGTTAGCCCCCTAACTTTGAGGCTAACGTTGGCACATGAATTTCTCCCCTGGGCACCAAAAGTTTGCGCCAACGTTAGCCCCCTAACTTTGAGGCTAACGTTGGCACATGAAATTACAAGGGAGAGGAGCAAAAGTTTGTGCCAACGTTAGCCCCCTAACTTGGTGGCTAACGTTGGCGCCACAAGCACACTAGGCAAGGCCAACGTTAGGGTCAAAGTTAGACCCCTAACGTTGGCACCAACGTTGATATCAGCAAATTGTGCTAGCTGATATGAAAAGTTGGAGCTCTAACTTTGGCTCAAACTTTTGGTCCAACTTTTGCAAAACTCAAACCCGGTTCAATTGGTTCACTTCGGTTCTTCTCCAAACTTCAAGAGCAATCAACCAAGGCCTCTTTCAACCCAATTCCACCAAGAGCAAAGGCCCAACTCAAGGCTTGAAGATCATTTTTGAAAGTGTATAAATAGGATAGAATTCAAGTTCTTGAGGGAGCTTTTTCCGGAAGAGTTTTTCTTTGGAATTTTCATAGCTTTTGGCATAGAGTGATCTTTAATTTCTTTGTTTTCATTGCTTTCAATTTCAATTACACTTGTCTTGGATCTTGGATTGGAGAATTGAAGAAATTCTGTTTCAATCTCAATCTTGGATCTCTCTGTTTCTTTACTGTTAATTGAATTTCAATTCCGGTTAATTGCTCTTCATTTATTCTCTTTGCAATTTACAATTCCCTTGCAATTGTTATTATTGGATCTAGGAAGGCATTGAGATCTAGACTTAGTTTTCTAGTCTCTGGGTCCTGAGATCCAAATCTCCAATTTACATTCTGTTTCTTGCTTTCCATGTTCATTTACTTTTCTGCTATAAGATCCGATCCAATCCCAACTCCCTTTTACTCTTCTGTTTGATGCAATTTAACTTTTCCTTGTTTAATTTCTGCAAACCCACGCCCCAATCCCCTTTACATTTCAAGCAATTTACATTCCTTGCACTTTAAGATTCCGCAATTTACATTTCTTGCACTCTAAGTTTCTGCCATTTAATTTCTTGTTCCTTAAGATTCAGCAATTTAATTTCCTGCTCTCTTTACTTTCATGCAATTTACTTTCTGCAAATCACAAATCACCCAACCAACACTCGATTCGCTTGACTAAATCAACCACTAAACTAAAATTGCTCAATCCTTCAATCCCTGTGGGATCGACCTCACTCCCGTGAGTTTTTATTACTTGATACGACCCGGTACACTTGCCGGTTAGATTTGTGTGTTTTGGGGGAAATTTACTTTCACCAAAATACTCATCACCATGCACTTCAATTTGGATGGATGGCTGATAAGAAGATCATATATGAGCTAGGCTTTCAAGTCAAGAAAACTGAGTGCCCCGAAATCACAGAGAAGGTAGAAAAGAGAAGATGGGAGCTCCTCACCGATCCAGTCACCGCGAGGATAAATGCAACGCTCGTAAGAGAGTTTTACGCAAACGCAGTGAGGTATGATAGGAAAGAGGAATCTTTTATAAGCTTTGTGAGAGGAGTAACTGTGGATTTTAGTCCCATGAGCATCATGAGGGTGTTGAAGCTACGAACCATACCATTCGAGGAAGAAAGCTATCAATCCCGAATAGATGGTAGTCCTAATTATGACCAAATTGTGAAAGATATCTGCGTACAAGGAGCGGATTGGGTGAGAGATCCCAATGGGAAGCCCAAATTCATAAAAAGAGGTGATTTCACCCCTAAAGCAAAGGGGTGGTTCGAAATTATAAGGAGATCAAGGTGCATGACCTCATAGCCCAAGACATTAGGAAGATGGCTGAGAAAAGTGATTCAGGGGGAAGGTTAGGCTATCCCAGCACCATTGTCCGCCTGTGTGACAAGGCAGGGGTGGTGTTCGAAGATGAAAACCTCGAATGGATAAAAGTTAGTATCCCAATTACTGTCCGGCATATGCGTGCTGTTGCATCTCCCCTACCCCAACGAAGGATAAGAAAGAGGCCAGTGCACCAAGTGGTAGAAGGACAGAACCTAGAAGAGCAAGCCCCTTTGGACATGCACCAACTATAGGAAGCTACTGATGGCTTATCTAGACAATACTTGGAAAATCAAGGGGCACAAAAAGAGCTTCACCTACAGTTGATAAACCGTCAAGAAGAGTCACTATCTAGATGGATGAATCAACAAGGGGAGTGGCAAAGACAATTGATGGAGCAGCAACTGGAGCAAGGAAAACAATGGGGAGAATCCTTCCACAGGTTGGAACAAAGGCAGGATCAACAACAAGAAGCCATCCAAAAGCTAATCAACATCCAAGCACATCAAGGTGCACACATACATGAAATGCATCGGAAACAATTAGAACAGGCAGAACTCTTCGACGAACACAGGGCGTTTTCAAAAGGAGTTTACATGAGCCAGACTGGACAACAGGTGAACACTCAGGCCAGGCTCGGATACTTAGTCGGAGAACTGCCTATACTACATCCAGGAATCATAAGCTATGAAGAAGTGAAGGATGAATTAGCACAAGAAGAAAGAGAGAGGGTAGAAAAGAGTCATGAATCAGTAAGGAAGGCACTTGAAGATTGGAAAAAAGCTAGACTGGCACATATGCAAGGAAGCACAAGTGGACACAAAGAGGACAAACAAGAAGGAGAGCGCGAACAACCCCATGGGTAAAAGGTGGTGGAGTTCCCTCATTGTTCCATCTTTCTTTTTCAAGTTTTTTTTTAAATAAGAAAAATCATGTATGAAATAGAACATGATTCCATAGTAGCTTAGGAATTTTCAATTCTGTCTTTAAATTTGCTTTTGCCTAGGTCTATACTTGCTAGTCAAATTGCCTGCCTTCATTTTCATCTTGCTTATTGTATGCTTGTCCTTTTAAGTCCAATAAAAAGAGATGTTATGAAAGACCAGAGTGATGTTCAAGTTGTGGAGTAGGTCCTTAAATTTGTGGTGTAGTAATCACTTAGCTAAGTTGGTTCACCAACAAGGTGGGAAGGCAACTATCTGTCTTGAATCATATGCTTGAAACACACCCCATGAGACTAGATAAATAATAAGATCCTAATAAGAAAAAGGAAAAAACAATAAGGGTTGAAAAAAAGAAAGAAAAGTTAATAAAGAATAAGGCTAGGCACCAAGGGCTTGAAACTTGAGGGATGTGTCTGTGGTGCTCTTGTACCAAGGATCTGCTTGGATGAATAAGTTCTTAGGAGTGCTTCATCACTTGGTAACTTGGGTTAACTAACCCGGGATTATCAACTGAAAATCCACTATCAAGAGCAACCTTGCTACAGAACATCTAGTAACCCAAAGAGGTGCTGGACACCAAGACCTCAAGGAAAGAAAATAACAAACCATGTGCTTGTGGTGTGCATGTATGGGGGAAAGAGACTTAAGGGAGTAAGTCCTTAAGGGTGTTTCAACACCTAGCACCTTGAACCAACTGGTTCGGGAGTGTTGGCTGAAAGCTTATCTTAAAGAGTTGCCCCCTCACATAACACTTAGCCTAAGGAAGAAATAAACCTTGGAAAGACAAAGGGATCAATAAATAAAAGTCTCAAAAGGTGCAATCAGGTGAGTATTCCAAGGCATTATAATGGTCTGAAAGCCAGTAAAAGAATGAACCTAAGTTGCTATGCATGAAACCCCCATAAAACCAAGAACATGACTTCCATAATAATGATTCATTCCTCTTGTCATTTCATTCATCATTCTCTTGTTCCAGTACTTGCTTAGGGACAAGCAAGCTTTAAGTTTGGTATTGTGATGCCAGGGCATTTTGGCCAGTTTCACTGACCTTTTCTTTATGGTTTTAAGGTAGTTTCATGCATTTTCTTAGGAAATAAGCAAGTTTTTGGGTAAATAATCACTTACATTTTGATTCAAGCAAACATTGTGAATTTTACATGATTTCATGAGAATTATGCATGAATTAAAGGACAAATTGAATGATGAATGTCTCATAACTTGGATCAGAGCTTTGATGCACTTTATTGCTTGATTTCAAGATAAAGGAAGCAAGGAAGAACCACGTTAGCAGCCACGTTAGTCTAGCTAACGTGACCACTAACGTGGAATGAAGGCTAGCTTGCAACGTTAATGAGAAAAGTGATTGCCAATAACGCCTTCGTGAGCCATCATAGCCCATGTTAGTTGCCACGTTAACTATGTTAACATGGAAGAGAAATAGAACTCCAATGTTAGTGGTAAAAGTAAGTGCCGCTAATGTTCTAAAAGGGGCAATTGGCCACGTTAAGAGCCACATTAACTTAGTTAACGTGAGCTCTAACGTGGAAGAAGAAGATGATGCCAACGCTAGTGACACTCACCTTTGTCACTAACGTTGGACTAAGCCCATATTGGCTACGTTAAAAGCCACATTAACCTAGTTAACATGGACTCTAACGTGGAGGGAGCAAGAATCACCAACGTTAGTGACACTCACCTTTGTCACTAACGTTGGATTGAGCCACTATGAGCCACGTTAATTACATTAACATGGAAGCTAACGTGGAGAAGAGGGATGATGAGCCAACGTTAGTGACACTCACCTTTGTCACTAACATTGGAGATGGCTATCATTACCACGTTAGAAGTAACTTTAACTTAGTTAATGTGAACTCTAACGTGGGAAGCAGGGGCGTTCTGAAGGGTTAGTGACAAAGGTAAGTGTCACTAACACTCTCGAAGATTTGGCAAGCCCACGTTAAAGGCCACGTTAACTATTCTAACGTGAACTCTAACGTAGGGAAAAAGGGGTACTCTCAACGTTATTGAAAAAGGTAAACCCCAGTAACGTTTGCGAAGGGCCAAGGGTCAACGTTAGTGGTCATGTTAGTGCCACTAACGTTGAAGTTAACGTGGACCACTTAGGGTTAGGAATGTTAGTGAAAAAGGTAATTGTCACTAACGTTCTCAACCCCTCATTTTCACTTAACGTTAACACCACTAATACCCTAAGCTAAAGTCCCTGCCTACTTCACACTTTCTCTGCAAGTAAAGCTGAGCCCACTAAAGAAGATAACTGCTTCAACTCAAGATCCAAAGGCCCATATCCAAGAATTGAAGAGCCAACTAGAAGATCAGAAGAGTAGTATAAATAGGGAGAGCTTTGAACTAGAAAGAGGAGCTTTTGGCATTATTAGAATTACTCTCTGTATTTTACTTTCTCTGTACTTCTAGTTTAACTTTCAGAATGTACTCTCCATCTTTGCTTTCCATTCCCAGAGCTATGAACAACTAAACCCCTTTCATTGGGTTAGGAAGCTCTGTTGTAATTTGATGGATCAATAATAGTTTTCATAATCCTTCTTCTTTCTTTTCTCTTGATTTTACTAGAAAGCTTTCAATCTTCATCCAATTGAGTAGTTATCTTGGAAAAGATGCTATTCATACTTGGATCTCTTCTAAACCTTGGAAAAGGGATGAAGAGATCATGCTAGAAATGTTTTCTCATGTTGGACCAAATTGGGGTTTGGGCGGATATGGTGACATATAATTCTCCCAATACTTTGATTTGGAAATACATGTGGTATAATCAGTGACCACACTTCATCTCTTCTCATGAGCAATTAGACCAAGGAATTGGCTATTGATTTGATTTGAGAGATTGAATTACCAAGGAATTGGAATTCAATCACTTAAGATTGCCAAGGAGATCAATGAATGCATTGATTGAGGAAGATATGAAAATGAACTTGATCCGGAGAATGCAACATCTCCTAAGCCCAATGAATTCCCCATTTCTGATCTGACCCATTCTCTTTACTTATTGCCATTTACTTTCATGCTAAACTTCTCTTCCCCATTTAAGATTCTGCAATTTACTTCCCGTCATTTATTTTCTGCTATTTACTTTCCTGCCATTTAATTTCCTGCAATTCTCAACTCACTTTCTGCTTAGCTCAACTAGAACGTTCTTCCAATTAAAGTTGCTTGACCAATCAATCCCTGTGGGATTCGACCTCACTCTACTGTGAGTTTTTACTTGACGACAATTCAGTATACTTGCCGAAGGAAATTTGTTCAGAGACAAGTTTCCGTGCATCAGAAGTAGCAGACTCCGAGTCACTTTCAGTACCGCCTAGTGATTCGGTATGTTCCTCAAGAGAGGCTGAAGTACTAGCCATATAATCCAACCTCCGTCTATCTTGCCGTGTATGTAACAAAGTTCTTTCAATCTCGGGATCAAAATTGGCTAAGCTAGAATCCGGTTGAGACCGAGTTATCAAACTTGAGAGTCATAGCACAAATGTAAAAGAAATCTAAACTATAGCTAGTTATTGAAAGTAATTAAACTATCTACAATATCAAGGCATATGTTGCAACCACTCCCCGGCAACGGTGCCAAAAATTTGATGGATCGAGAGGATGCTATGTCGGTAAAAAATTTCTGAATAAAGTTGCGTTGCAAGTATAGCTCTACCAACAACAAGCCTCGAGGATCAAATTTAGAGAGGGATTTGGTTGTCACAAATTCAACCCCAATAGAAATAACCGAAGCATTCAAACCTCTGGTTGTCTCACAAGAAATGGAAAAACATGTGCTTCAATATTGGTTAGAATTTCGGGGTTATGAATCATGAGCAAGAATTTAAACTAAGAATCTTAACAAGCAAGGAATCTTACAATGCAAGAAACTAATTCAGATAACTAAGCAAGACATGAGCAATTCCAAACTCACAAAGTAGCATCCAATACGATTCTATTCTAAACTAAACAAGCGACTATAACTAAGACAAGTAGTTAAGAATTTTGGGTTTTCAAATAGGAATGATAAAAGCAACTCTTGGCTAGGCATGGGAATTGGGGTCACCATCCTTGTCTAATAACTATATCTTGACAATTATGAGGAACCAAACTCATTAAGTGTACTTCTATACTTGAAGTACATCAAATGGTTTGGTTACTACTAATTGACTTAATAGAAGGCTAGCGTCAATGGTTATCAAATTGACCACTAAGGGCTCCAAAATCATCAAATCCATTAGACCCAATGACTCAAGTTTACCCAATTCCCTTAGCCTAGGCCAAGAGTGAAAGGTACTACTCCATAATCAAGGTAAACAATTCATCAAACACTTGGTAAGCATTAATAAAAGACATGTTCAAATTGCAATTAGATTGAAATTAACAAGTACCCACTAACAATTATCAACATAGAATCATCCAAATAACACAATTAATCATAGAAATCAACAATGCAACATCAACAAAGTAGAATTCACAACATTCATGAAATGGGTATAAAATGACAATTGACAAGAACTCATAAAACTATCACAAGATCTAAGCCAAATTATACTAAGGAATTCAAATTAAACTATCAAAAATTAGTAATTAACAAGATCTAATTCAGAATTCAACAAGGGAAGATCAAATTAAAACTAGATCTAGAGAGGAACAAGGGTTTCTCTCTCTAGAAGAACAAAGAACGCAAAAACTAGCTAAAATTGTGTCTTAGTGTAAAATGAATGATTCCCTTCTTTCCCCTAGCGTCCTTGGGTCTTTTCCATGCAGAAATAGCTTGAAATTGGGCCTCATGAGCCTCAGAAATTGCTAGGCACGATTTCCTTTAATGTGGTCACGTGCAGCTTCTCGCACGTGCGCGCCATGTGTGCGTGCGCGCCAATTACTTTTGTGATCCATGCGTGCGTGACAAGTGCGTGTGCCCGTCGACAGAAATCTTCTGATCCGCATGGATGTGTCCATCCTTGAACGCCGCTTCCAGCCATCCTCATCCATGCGTGCTCGTAGAGTGCGCGCGCGCGCCAATGCTATTTTCCCAAAAATTCAAATCTTCATGTTCCCTCCTTTTGTGCATGCTTTCTTTCGTTCTTCTAGGCCATTCCTACCCTATAATTCCTGAAATCACTAAACAAATATATCACGACATCGAATGGTAATAGAAGAGGGTTAAAATTATAGCAGGTGCATATGGGAACAATTAAATGCAAGGTGTTTATTGGCATGCATGCAAAGGCGTGAATAGCATAGATCAAGCATTTAATGTCTAAATTAGATTACCAAGTCTGTCATACTAACAATCTGTTTGTATTAACAATTATAGTTAACTAATGAAATATAAAAAAAGATTTTGTGAAAAGTAAGCATATAGAGTAGTAGATTAAAAGAGATCTAAAAAAAATAGTGTACAATGCCATACGGGCGTTTTCACAAACACATAGCATGCATGGTGAATAAGTTATTGAATGTATTAAATTGAACATGCAAGCAACCCTTAAAAATTAATATATAATTGCCAAACAATTTTGTAACAACCCACAAGCAAATCATAAAGAATAATGATGACCCTAATAAATTTCCAACACCAATTAAAAGAAAAAGAAAGAAAAGGAAAACATGGATAATGCAAGTAAAAAGAAAAGAAAAGGAGAAGAAAACATAAAAAAAAAAAGAATAGAAAAGTAAAGAGGGATGAAGAAAAGAAAAAACTGGATAATGGTGGTGAGAGAGAGAGAAAGTAGAAAGTGACAAAGAAGGAAGAAGGAAGAAGGAAGAAGGAAGAAGGAAGAAAGTGGAAGAAAGAAATAAGGAGGGAAAAGAAAAAATAGGATTTGGGGAAGAGAAAGATAAGATATTTTGGAAAATTAGGATAAGCTGTGCAGCGCAAGCAACGCGGACACGTGGGGTACGCGTTCGCGCGACTTTCACTGATATGAATCGACGCGGTCGCGTCAGTATCGCGGACGCATGATTCGTTTTGTGCTACTGGCGTAAGGGCAGCCTCGCGCTCGTATAACTCTCTGTTCAAAACTCATTATAGCCAAATTCCAAGGTGACGCGGTCGCGTGGTTGACACGATCGCATGGGTGGCCAATATTCGAATATGATGCGAACGCGTGAGCCATGCGTCCGCGTGGTAAGGCTTGTGCGTTCAGCACCAGACCAGCACCACTACAGCACAACTTTCGGTCATGCACCCTGTCTTACATCGATTTTCAGGTCACGCGACTGCATGGGTGACGCGGACGCGTGGGAGACATGTTTCCTCTATGACGCGGACGCGTCAGCGACGCGGTCGCATGGGGTAATTTGTGCCAAAGGCACGCCTCCAGCCACGCTCCCGCGTGACTCTCTGTTCGATTTATTTTCTTTCTTACTCTTCTGCGACGCGGACGCGTCGGCGACGCTGTTGCGTCCCGAGCCTCTTTTTTTTTTTATAAATATCCAATATGCAGATGAGGATGCAAACTAAATATGCTAATAATGAGAAGAGTTTTTGAAAAATAAAACTAAGAAGAAGAAGGAAAGGAACGATCATACCATGGTGGGTTGTCTCCCACCTAGCACATTGCTTTAATGTCCTTAAGTTGGACGCTCCACTAGCTCAGTCTTCTACTGTGGGTGGATCCTCCAAGAGGAAGATCTCTAGCTCCTTGGGTTTTGTCGCCTTCTCACCATGATATAGCTTTAAGCGATGCCCATTAACTTTGAGGAAATCAGAGCTTGAAGGATGACTCAGATGGAAGACGCCATATGGCTCAGCCTTCTCTACTCTATATGGACTTTCCCATATTGATCTCAACTTGCCTGGCATGAGCCTTAGTCTAGAGTTGTAAAGGAGGACAAAGTCCCCAGGTTGGAACTCTCTCCTCTTGATGTGCTTATCATGCACATCCTTCATCTTTTCCTTGTACCGCCTTGAGTTCTCATAAGCTTCTAGGCGAAGGCTTTCTAATTCTTGTAGTTGCAACTTCCTTTCAACTCCGGCTTTCTCAAATCCCATATTACACTCCTTTACTGCCCAAAAGGCTTTGTGCTCTACCTCAACTGGGAGGTGACAAACTTTTCCATAAAGTAAGCGGAAGGGACTCATCCCAATGGGTGTCTTGTATGCTGTTCTGTATGCCCAGAGTGCATCTTGTAGCCTAGTGCTCCAGTCCCTTCTATGAGGTTTGACTATCTTCTGCAATATACTCTTTATCTCTCTGTTAGACACCTCAGCTTGCCCATTAGTCTGGGGATGGTAGGCTGTTGCCACTTTATGAACTATCCCATGCTTCTTCAATAATCCTGTTAGTTTCCTGTTACAGAAATAGGTGCCTTGATCGCTCACGATTGCTCATGGTGATCCAAAGCGACAAATAACGTGGTTTCTAACAAAGGAAACAACAGTGTTAGCATTATCAGTGCAGGTAGGAATTGCTTCCACCCATTTAGAAACGTAATCTACAGCTAACAATATATAAAAATGACCATTAGAATTTGGAAATGGACCCATGAAGTCAATGCTCCAAACATAAAAAATTTCACAGAAAAGCATAGTTTGTTGAGGCATCTCATCCCTCTTGGATATATTACCAAACCTTTGGCATGGGGAACAAGATTTACAAAATTCAGCAGCGTCTTTAAAAAGAGTAGGCCACCAGAATCCACAGTCCAAGATTTTTCTAGCTGTTCTTTGAGGGCCAAAATGTCCTCCATTCTCAGATGAGTGACTGATGAGTATTTTGGAGGAAAAATAAATTTCTCCCAAAACACACCAATCTAACCGGCAAGTGTACCGGGTCGCATCAAGTAATAAAAACTCACGGGAGTGAGGTCGATCCCACAGGGATTGAAGGATTGAGCAATTTTAGTTTAGTGGTTGATTTAGTCAAGCGAATCGAGTGTTGGTTGGGTGATTTGTGATTTGCAGAATGTAAATTGCATGAAAGTAAAGAGAGCAGGAAATTAAATTGCTGAATCTTAAGGAACAAGAAATTAAATGGCAGAAACTTAAAGTGCAAGAAATGTAAATTACGGAATCTTAAAGTGCAAGGAATATAAATTGCTTGAAATGTAAAGGGGATTGGGACGTAGATTTGCAGAAGTTAAACAAGGAAAAGTTAAATTGCATCAAACAGAAGAGTAAAAGGGAATTGGGATTGGATCGGATCTTATAGCAGAAAAGTAAATAAACATGGAAAGCAAGAAACAGAATGTAAATTGGAGATTTGGATCTCAGGACCCAGAGACTAGAAAACTAAGTCTAGATCTCAATGCCTTCCTAGATCCAATAAGAACAATTGCAAGGGAATTGTAAATTGTAAAGAGAATAGATGAAGAGCAATTAACCGGAAATGAAATTCAATTAACAGTAAAAAAACAGAGAGATCCAAGATTGAGATTGAAACAGAAGTTCTTCAATTCTCCAATCCAAGATCCAAGACAAGTGTAATTGAAATTGAAAGCAATGAAAACAAAGAAATTAAAGATCACTCTATGCCAAAAGCTATGAAAATTCAAAAGAAAAACTCTTCCGGCAAAAAGCTCTCGAATAACTTGAATTCTATCCTATTTATACACTTTCTTCCAATGATCTTCAAGCCTTGAGTTGGGCCTTTGCTCTTGGTGGAATTGGGTTGAAAGAGGCCTTGGTTGATTGCTCTTGAAGTTTGGAGAAGAACCAAAGTGAACCAATTGAACCGGATTTGAGTTTTGCAAAAGTTGGACCAAAAGTTTGAGCCAAAGTTAGGGGTCTAACTTTGGCTCCAACTTTTCATATCAGCTAGCACAATTTGCTGATATCAACGTTGGTGCCAACGTTAGGGGTCTAACTTTGACCCTAACGTTGGCCTTGCCTAGTGTGCTTGTGGCGCCAACGTTAGCCTCCAAGTTAGGGGTCTAACGTTGGCGCAAACTTTTGCTCCTCTCCCTTGTAATTTCATGTGCCAACGTTAGCCTCCAAGTTAGGGGTCTAACGTTGGCGCAAACGTTAGGTGGCCAGGGAGGAGTTTCTCATGCCAACGTTAGCCTCAAAGTTAGGGGGCTAACGTTGGCGCAAACTTTTGGTGCCCAGGGGAGAAATTCATGTGCCAACGTTAGCCTCAAAGTTAGGGGGCTAACGTTGGCGCAAACTTTTGGAGCCCAGGGGAGAATTTTCAAGTTCCAACGTTAGCCTCCAAGTTAGGGGGCTAACGTTGGGGCTAACTTTTCAACCAAAAGTTTGTGCAAAAGTTTGATGCTAACTTTAGGTCCAGCTTTTTGCTTCCTGGTTCAATTTCACTTATTCCATTGTCTTCTCTTTACTCCTAGCTATTCCTTCTTGCTTCAACCTTTCTCCAAGCTTTCTTCACCTATCATTAATCAACCAAACACATCAAAGCTATGCTCAAAATCATGAGACATTCATTCTTTCATAATATGCAACAAATATAGCATAAATTCTCATGAAATGGCATGAATTCATATATGGTTGATTCAATCAAGGGAAACATGAAAATCTACTCAAATATCTTGCTTGTAGCTCAAGAAAGTGTATAATTCTAATGAAAACAAAAGAAAAAGACTAGTTAAAATAGGCTAGGATGACTTGTCATCACAACACCAAACTTAAAGCTTGCTTGTCCCCAAGCAAGAAAAGATTTATTGAGAAGAAAGAATGAAATAGAAGAGGATGTTCATGCTAGCAGAGTATTATTGATAGTTCATGGGGTTTTGTGTGGATATGCAAATACTCACTTCTTATTGACTCCTAGGCCTAGAAAGTCTCCTTCAAGCTTCAAGTGACATACTGCTATGACCTCTCATTATTCCTTTATCCTTGGCTATTACTTTGTTCATAAGCTTTATTTGAGTGTCATGTGTAGCAAGTTCATTTTCTTTTCTTTATACTTGACACATTATTCACCATAGACACTTGGCTCACATTCCTTCTTAAAACATTGATGCCCAGCACCTCTTTGGGTTACTAAATGCCTTGTAGTTAGGTTGCTCTTGATAGTGGACTTTCAGCTGATGATCCCGGATTAGTTAACCCAAGTCACCGAGTGTTGAGGCACTCCTAAGAGCTTACTAATCCAAGCAGATCCTAGTACAAAGACATCACAGGCATATATTTTAAAGTTCAAGCTATTGGTGTCCAGCTTTGTTTCTTTTTGTTTTTCTTTTGTTCTGCCACTTTTTGGCTATCTTTTTTCTTTCCTCCTTTTTGTTTTTCTTTCTAACCAAGGAATTTAATTCAATTGAGATTCATAGACAGTGGGCTACTCTTTACTTAGAAGGGGATATCCTGGCTCTTTATTCATTAAAAGTGAGTTTTTATACAATCACACACATACCACCACTTACTTTTATTCTACTTCTATCTAACAGAGACTATCTTGCTTCACATTCAAACTGTTCTTTTATTGAATTTAAAGATGCAGAGGACAACACATGCTTCTTGTCAAGTGAAAATGAACACACAAGCACACACATAAACTAGCCTACTTATTTTGAAAGAAACAAACATAATGCAAAGACTTTTAATTAAAAAAGGACTACTTAGAAATGCAAAGACAACCTAGAACAGATAGAATGCATGCTTTTTTCTTTGTAGTGATGAACAAGGAGCAAGTCCACCTTTCATTTGTCATGCCTTTTCTTTCTCCTTTCATATACTTGGCTGATATTGTTCCCACCATCCGTGTTTGGTGTCTGTTGATCTTGCCAAAAGCCAGCCTTATTCATAGCCTCCTCCACTCTATCTTCAAGTCTCATAGCCCTGCTTACTTCTACCTCACTTCTCTTTTTGAAGAATTCATCAAAGGTTGGGAACGCCGGATCCATGTTGTGCAAATGTTCTCTAATATAGTTCAGTTTGATTTGGCTATTGATGTTGTAATCGGCTTGTACTTCATACCTTGCATCTTGGAGTGTTGTGAACTCCTTGAAAGCCTTCAAACTTTCAGCTTGCATTTGTTCCAACTTCCCAAAAGATTCATGAGATTGAAAAGCATGTTCTTCTTGCATCACAAGGAATCTTGACTCGAATTCACTTTGTTTGCTCATTATTCTTAGCTCTCTTTCTTCTTGTGCTTGTTGGTTCTTTATGTACAGAGAATGGTATTCCTCTTGCCTTTCTTGGATTCTCGTGTACTGTTGAGACAATCTTCCTATTGCTTCTTGCATTTGAGTCATATCCATATTACCATGTGGGAAAAAGTGTGGCTGTTCCTCCTCCTCTTGTGGCTCTTCTTCTATGTGTGGCTCATCTTCTTCCATTGGTTCTTCTCTTTCCCTTCCTCCATGTGGTCTTCGGCCTTGATGTGCTTCAAGGGGCATCATCATTCGTTCAATGGTTATGGGCATGCCTTGGCTTAACCACATTGGATTCTCCTCCTCCAATGGAACTTTAGCCTTTGCACACAACCTCCAAATGGTACTCGGATAGTACAACCAAGATCCGGCCGAATTCTTTTCAGCCAGCTTTTGAATGTCTTTTGCAAGGATTTCATGAACTCTTATCTCTCCTCCCACCATGATACAATGCAGCATCACGGCTCTCTCCCTGTTAACTTCTGAGGTGTTTACTGTGCCCAGAATTGATCTTTTCATCAACTCATACCATCCTTTTACTTCCGGAGTGAGGTTACATCTCTTCAGGAACTTGTATCTGTTCTTGTTATCTCCTTCCCACTCTGAGTTCTCAAAATAAATGTCTCTCGCAATCTCTTCATAATCCTGATCCTCATTCAATCTTTGTTGGTATCCCAGTTCATCAAAGCGGACTGACTTTAGTTTCAAGACTTTTTTGATTGCATCCGAGCTAAAGTCTACTTCCACCCCTCGCACATAGCTCTTGTACGTTGGGGGCTCACGCATGTCAAGCCTTGGGACATTTGCATAGAACTCTCTTATGATATTGGCATTGATTCGGGTGGCTGGTGATGCAAGTTCTTCCCACCTCCTCTTCCGGATTTTGTTCTTCATTTCTTGACATCCATCATCCGGCAACAAGAATGGAATTTCAGGATAGATTCTTTTCTCGTTCATCCATTGAATTTGCATTTGATGAAACCAAGACTTGAACCTCCGTTGGTCATATTCATGTGTGTCTTCCTCCACTATGGGATATTTTCCTTTTATTCGTTTGGTTCTTGAGGAGGAGGCCATGGTCACTTGGTTGGTTGAGAAAGAGTGTGAAGAATGTTGGAGAGTTTGATGTGTGTTTAGAGCAAAAAGAAATTGAGACCGGATTTGCTATGACAAGAAATGATGAAGAGAAGTTTAAATGGTTGGAGTTTAAAGTAGGAGAAATGTTGAGCCGAGCTTGTTATGTTGAGGAGTGATGAAGGGAATGAAGTTTCTAAGGTTGGAGTGATTCGGTCATGTGCATGGCTTGAAGGTGGTATGTTTTTAAATGAGCAATGAAGGGCTAGGATGAAATTAGACACTATGGGGATCAAAGGTGTGCATGTAAGGATGAATGAGGACAAAATTTGCTCCTTCCCTAGCCTTTGCCGTGATCATTCTCAAGGAGTGGCAGATTTCTTTCTTGAAGCATGTGATGGGATTTTGTCCTTATGCTATGCTTTCCTTTGTCTTGTCTTTTTCATTGAAGATTCTTTGACCTCCTAGTCATTGCAACAAGACAACATACATTAATCTTATCCAACCGTAGCAAGAATGTTCTTTTTAGTAACACTATGTGAAACATCAATTCTTATCTCATTTGAACCGTGACACTCTCTTTGGAGGACACCAAACTTAATGTTTGGTAATGTATAAAGAAAATAAGTCTCTTCCTCCAATTAGTGAAGTTCAAATGTTAAATGTTCATAAGAATTGTTTTCATTACACTTTCTTTTTCTCTCTTTTTTTTTCATGAAGAATTAATTGTATCCTTAAATCGGTGCATCAAAGTTTGATACACACCAAACTTGTTTCTTGTCAAAGGGTACATCACAATTAATGCCTTCATTACCGAATAAGAATTTTTTCTATTTATAAGGTTTTGGAAAATAACAATTGTATGATTATTGATGCATGAGTTTCAAATTTTCATGAAGCTATGTGAACACCAACTTAGTGTTTGCCCATATGCTTTATCAAGACATTTTAAGCATGTGAAACGAAATTCTTTGTAACATTGGTTTAGTGTGCTTGGAGGCACACCAAACTTAGTATATGTTTCATAACAGTGCATGCAGTCAATGGACATGTTCATGAAAAGAGAAAAGAATTCATGCTCAAATGATCATAACTTATTGAATTTAAAATGACATGAATCTTAAAGCATGGGTTGCCTCCCATGGAGCGCTCTTTTATTGTCACTAGCTTGACATTGAGGCTTTCTTTTATGGTGGTTGGTGCTTGTAGGGCCTCAATTTGTCTCCCCTGACCGTGATCCTCTTCTTTGTTCTCTGGTGTTCAATTTCAGCATGTTCTACTGATAGTATGTTGCTGACAGTGTAATAATCCTCGGTTTGTTGATTTGCCCCCAGCTGTTGATATATCAGTTGCACTTTGTCACCTTTGGGAAGCCCCTCTGTTGGAATCTTTCTGTTCTTCCAACCCCTTTTTGTTTTGTTTCTGCGCTTCATCTTTCCTTTTGTTGATCTTTCTTTTTTGGCTATAGGCTTTCCTTGGGGACCTCTCTTCTCAGTGGCCAGTACTCTAATATCCTCTTGGGCTTTTCCATCAGTCTGCTCAATCTTTAGTATTGGGAAGTTGCTGTGACCTTCCTGGTTATTTTTCATATAGTCTTTCTTCTCCTTGCTAACTTGTGCCTCTGGTAACACCTTCAGAGTGACACTCCGGTCATGCATCCTGAGAGTTAATTCCCCTTCCTCTACGTCTATGATAGCTCTAGCAGTGGCCAAGAATGGCCTTCCCAGTATAACAGAGTCACCATCATCATCGTTTGATTCTAGAACCACAAAATCAGCAGGGTATATAAAACTGTCCACCTTGACCAAAAGATTTTCAATTACACCCCTGGGGTATACCATTGACTTGTCTACCAGCTCCAAAGACATTTGTACTGGTTTGACCTCCTCTATATGCAGCTTTTTCACCAAGGAGGATGGTATGAAGTTAATACTTGCTCCGAGATCGCACATTACTTTAGTGATGGTCAATTTCCCAATGGTGCAAGGCAACAGGAAGCTCCCTGGGTCCTCAAGCTTGGGAGGAAGCCCCTTTTGAATCAAGGCCCTACATTCCTCAGTAATCATTATGGTTTCTTTCTCATCCCAGCTTCTTTTCTTGTTGATGAGATCCTTCAGAAACTTGGAATATAGAGGCATTTGCTCAAGTGCTTCAGCCAAGGGGATATTAATTTCTAGCTTCTTGAAAATCTCAAGGAATTTGTGAAAATGCTGGTCTTTAACCTCTTTGTTAAACCTCTGGGGATATGGCAGTGGACGTGTGATGCTCTGCTGTCCCTGAGCTACTTCCTTTGAGCTATGTGGCTGGTTGTCCTTCTCTTTAAATTTCTCAGTACCTTTGTTTGGCATCACAACTTGCTCCTTAGCCTCATCTGCCTTTGTTTGCTTCTCATCCTCCGTTGGTTCTTTGATGTTTTCTGCTTGCTTCCTTGTAGTGTCATTGTTGCTTATCAATGTTCTCCCACTCCTTAATTGTATTGCCTTGCATTCCTCCTTGGGATTTGGAATTGTGTCACTGGGCAGTGAGTTTGAAGGTCTCTCAACAGATACTTGCTTGGAGAGTTGCCCCATCTGTCTCTCTAGGCTCTTTAGGGATGCTTCCTGATTCTTGGTTACCATTTCCTGGTGTTTCAATATTTTGTCTATCATGGCCTCCAAGTGAGTGATTCTTTGGGCTTCAGGTGATACTTGAGGTGGGTTATGAGATGTGGGTGGTGGATGGTAGGCATTTTGGTTGGTGGGTTGGTTATTAGATTGGTATTGGTTGAGGTTGGGGTAGTTGTTTTGAGGTTTTCTGTAGGGGTTTTGGTTAGTCTGCTGCTGGTTGTGGTTTTGGTTGCTTCTTGGGTTGTGTTGGTTTGAGTTCCTCTGCCATGGTTGTTGGTTTTGGGTATGGTTATCTCCCCATCTGAGGTTTGGGTGGTTCTTCCAGGATGGATTGTATGTATCACCATACACTTCATTTGGTCCTTGGTTGTGCATATACTGTACTTGCTCTTGTTGTTATTCTTCTTGAGTTTCTTCACTCTGTCCCCATGTGGTTGATGGTTGGCTGGTGTTAACTGCTGCAACTTGGAGACTATCAATCCTCTTGGCCATTTGCTCAAATTGTTGTTGAATTTGCTGCTGCATCATCTTGTTTTGAGCCAAGATTGAATCCACTCCTTCTAGCTCCATTACTCCTCTCCTTTGTGAGGGTTGGCGGCCTCTTTGATGAGCAAAGAAATATTGGTTGTTGGACACCATATCAATGAGTTCTTGAGCTTCTTCTGCAGTTTTCATGAGTTGCAAGGAACCTCCAGCTGAATGATCCAAAGCTTCCTGGGATTTCAGTGTCAAGCCTTCATAGAAGTTTTGAAGCTTCTCCCACTCATTAAACATGGCAGGGGGACATTTCCTTATCAGAGCCTTGTACCTCTCCCATGCCTCATAGATGGGTTCGGCCTCCATTTGTGTAAATGTTTGAACCTCAGCCTTTAACCTTATAATCCTCTGAGGTGGATAAAATTTTGCAAGGAACTTAGTTACCAAATCATCCCAGTTGTTGATGCTGTCCCTTGGAAAAGATTCTAACCATTGAGTGGCCTTGTCCCTGAGAGAAAATGGGAATAGCATCAGCTTGTAACTGTCAGGGGGCACTCCATTAGTTTTGACAGTGTTGCATATCCTCAAGAAAGTGGATAAATGTTGGTGTGGGTCCTCAAGTGGTCCTCCACCAAAAGAGCAATTGTTCTGAACCAAAGTGATGAGTTGTGGCTTGTTCAAAATTGTTAGCATTGACATTTGGAGCCAAGATGCTGCTCCCACAATGTCTAGGATTTGCAAAGGTGTAGGAAGCCAAAACTCTCCTCTGGGGTGGGTTGCCATTGTTGTTGTCTTCTCCACCTGGTGGATTGGTTAAATGTTCCTCCATCTCTTGGAATTCTTCGTCTGATTCCTTTTCTCCAACAATATTTTTCCCTCTTTCAGCTCTTCTTAACCTCCTGAGAGTTCTTTCGTCTTGTTCATGAAAATTGGGTATGGTTCTTCTTGTACCTGACATACAAGCAGAACATGAGAAATGCACAAAACCAGTGACACTTCAATTTACTGCCAGATTGAAGTGTTAGTTAGTTTAAGCAAAAAATCAAACAGTTAGTGGGTTAATCAAAATTAAAGACAAAGTGCTTGATCTAGATCACCACCTCACTTAATCATTGTCAATCTAATCAATCCCCGGCAACGGCGCCAAAAACTTGATGAGTATTTTGGAGGAAAAATAAATTTCTCCCAAAACACACCAATCTAACCGGCAAGTGTACCGGGTCGCATCAAGTAATCAAAACTCACGGGAGTGAGGTCGATCCCACAGGGATTGAAGGATTGAGCAATTTTAGTTTAGTGGTTGATTTAGTCAAGCGAATCGAGTGTTGGTTGGGTGATTTGTGATTTGCAGAATGTAAATTGCATGAAAGTAAAGAGAGCAGGAAATTAAATTGTTGAATCTTAAGGAACAAGAAATTAAATGGCAGAAACTTAAAGTGCAAGAAATGTAAATTGCGGAATCTTAAAGTGCAAGGAATATAAATTGCTTGAAATGTAAAGGGGATTGGGACGTAGATTTGCAGAAGTTAAACAAGGAAAAGTTAAATTGCATCAAACAGAAGAGTAAAAGGGAATTGGGATTGGATCGGATCTTATAGCAGAAAAGTAAATAAACATGGAAAGCAAGAAACAGAATGTAAATTGGAGATTTGGATCTCAGGACCCAGAGACTAGAAAACTAAGTCTAGATCTCAATGCCTTCCTAGATCCAATAAGAACAATTGCAAGGGAATTGTAAATTGTAAAGAGAATAGATGAAGAGCAATTAACCGGAAATGAAATTCAATTAACAGTAAAGAAACAGAGAGATCCAAGATTGAGATTGAAACAGAAGTTCTTCAATTCTCCAATCCAAGATCCAAGACAAGTGTAATTGAAATTGAAAGCAATGAAAACAAAGAAATTAAAGATCACTCTATGCCAAAAGCTATGAAAATTCAAAAGAAAAACTCTTCCGGCAAAAAGCTCTCGAATAACTTGAATTCTATCCTATTTATACACTTTCTTCCAATGATCTTCAAGCCTTGAGTTGGGCCTTTGCTCTTGGTGGAATTGGGTTGAAAGAGGCCTTGGTTGATTGCTCTTGAAGTTTGGAGAAGAACCAAAGTGAACCAATTGAACCGGGTTTGAGTTTTGCAAAAGTTGGACCAAAAGTTTGAGCCAAAGTTAGGGGTCTAACTTTGGCTCCAACTTTTCATATCAGCTAGCACAATTTGCTGATATCAACGTTGGTGTCAACGTTAGGGGTCTAACTTTAACCCTAACGTTGGCCTTGCCTAGTGTGCTTGTGGCGCCAACGTTAGCCTCCAAGTTAGGGGTCTAACGTTGGCGCAAACTTTTGCTCCTCTCCCTTGTAATTTCATGTGCCAACGTTAGCCTCCAAGTTAGGGGTCTAACGTTGGCGCAAACGTTAGGTGGCCAGGGAGGAGTTTCTCATGCCAACGTTAGCCTCAAAGTAAGGGGGCTAACGTTGGCGCAAACTTTTGGTGCCCAGGGGAGAAATTCATGTGCCAACGTTAGCCTCAAAGTTAGGGGCTAACGTTGGCGCAAACTTTTGGAGCCCAGGGGAGAATTTTCAAGTTCCAACGTTAGCCTCCAAGTTAGGGGGCTAACGTTGGGGCTAACTTTTCAACCAAAAGTTTGTGCAAAAGTTTGATGCTAACTTTAGGTCCAGCTTTTTGCTTCCTGGTTCAATTTCACTTATTCCATTGTCTTCTCTTTACTCCTAGCTATTCCTTCTTGCTTCAACCTTTCCCCAAGCTTTCTTCACCTATCATTAATCAACCAAACACATCAAAGCTATGCTCAAAATCATGAGATATTCATTCTTTCATAATATGCAACAAATATAGCATAAAACCTCATGAAATGGCATGAATTCATATATGGTTGATTCAATCAAGGGAAACATGAAAATCTACTCAAATAGCTTGCTTGTAGCTCAAGAAAGTGCATAATTCTAATGAAAACAAAAGAAAAAGACTAGTTAAAATAGGCTAGGATGACTTGTCATCAGTGACAGGCCTCTAAAATGGACTAGAATTCTGATTGAGGCACACACCTTCTAATTACCTGGTCAGCGCCACATCTCCGTAAATATGGGTCATCCCATATATAATATTTGGACTCGCTTTTTCGCTTGTCTCTTTGATGCTTAGTAAAGTTTGGAGGAAAAGTGCGGCTAACTAGATAATTAGCTACAGGCGCATACCAAGAGACTACTTCAGATACTGCTTGTAAGTTATCAAACGGGAAATTATCATTTATAGGAGTGGCGGTATCCTTAATGTGCTCGAGGCGACTCAAGTGGTCTGCCACTAGATTCTGGTTACTACTCCTATCCTTAATTTCTAAATCAAATTCTTGTAGTAGCAGTATCCAACGTATAAGCCTTGGTTTGGACTCCTTTTTAGCTAATAAATACTTTAGAGCTGCGTGGTCTGAGTACACTACTACTTTAGTACCAAGTAAATAGGCTCTAAATTTATCCAGAGCAAAAACAATAGCAAAAAGGTCTTTCTCAGTAGTAGTGTAATTAGACTGAGCTGTGTCTAAAATCTTAGACGCATAAGCAATTACAAAAGGATGCTTACCTTCACGCTGAGCCAACGCTGCTCCTACTGCATGGTTGGAAGCATCGCACATGATTTCAAATGGCTGGCTCCAGTCTGGTCCTCTCACAATTGGAGCTTGAGTCAGGGCGGTCTTCAGCTTATCAAACGCTTGTTCGCAATCCTCACTGAACTCGAACTCAATATCCTTTTGCAGTAGTCTAGATAAGGGCAGTGCTACCTTACTAAACTCCTTGATGAATCTTCGGTAAAAACCTGCATGGCTAAGGAACGAACGGACTTCCCTCACAGAGGAGGGGTAAGGTAAACTAGAAATAACATCCACCTTTGCTGGATCTACAGAAATGCCAGTATTAGACACAACATGTCCTAGTATAATCCCTTGTTTTACCATAAAGTGACATTTTTCAAAATTCAATACAAGGTTTGTACTGACACTTCTATCTAATACTCTAGATAAACTATCTAAGAAAAGGATAAAGGAATCACCATAAACGCTAAAATCATCCATAAAAACCTCCATACAGTCCTCAATAAGGTAAGAGAAAAGACTCATCATGCACCTTTGGAAAGTAGCTGGTGCATTGCACAAGCCAAAGGGCATTCTCTTATAAGCATAAGTCCCAAAAGGACATGTAAAAGTAGTCTTTTCCTGATCTTCAGGAGCTATATGAATTTGGAAATAACCTGTGTAACCATCTAAAAAGCAATAATGTGATTTACCTGACAGGCGATCCAGCATTTAATCAATGAATGGAAGGGGGTAGTGATCCTTACGAGTGGCCTGGTTGAGGCGCCTGTAATCAATGCAGACCCTCTAGGCATTCTGTACTCTGGTTACTATGAGCTCTCCATGTTCATTCCTCACTGTAGTGACTCCAAACTTCTTGGGTACCACTTGTACTCGGCTTACCCATTCACTGTCTGAGATGGGATACATAATATCCACCTCAAGTAGTCTGGTCACTTCCTTTTTGACAACCTCTAAGATAGTGGGATTCAGTCTTCTCTGTAGTTGACGAACAAGCTTAGCTCCTTCTTCTAAAAATATTCTGTGCTCACAAACTTGAGGGTTGATGCCTTCTATGTCTGCCAAGCTCCATCTAATTGCTTTTCTGTGTTTCCTCAGCACACTGAGTAGCTGTGCTTCTTGTTGGGAAGTGAGTTCCCTTGCAATGATAACTGGAAACTTCTGCTTGTCCTCAAGGTAAGCATACTTAAGGTGTGGAGGGAGGGGCTTTAATTCTAATTTTTGCTCATGGTCAGGCTCCGGATTATCTGAGGCTGGTGATAATGGCAAAGTGCCCTCATTGTCATCTGAAAATGTCCCCACACTTGGACCTTGTCCTGTGCACTTCTCTTCTAACTCCTCCTGTTGAATTTCATCCACGGTTTCATCTAAGGATTTACATACTCAAGCATCTCTCTTTGACACAATTCGACCACAAGCATTTACTAGGATAACAACTCTTTGAGTTTTTGTTTCTTCTTTCTTTTCTGCCTAGTAATTGATGCTCAGAGCCTTGGGCCATGTTCTTTTTGTTTTTGTATTTTCTTTATTTTCTTTTGTTTTGTTTGCTGCTTCTTGGATCAATAAATGTTTGAGAATCTCCACAACACTTCTTTGAACTCTATGTCCCGCCTATGAGCTCCCATGCAAGTTTTCATAAGCATGCAACCTCAATACATAATCATACAACTAGAACCACCACTTCTCCTAATCTTTTGCTTGCCTCAAAATTGTTTAATTCCTCAATCCTTCTTTTCAAAGAACTTTCATGTGATGCATTTTTGAAATATTGAGTGCAAACAAGTTTTGGAGAGTATAGTGTTGTAAATGATCAAGCATCTTGATTATTGATTTGCAGAAAAATTATACTAGACAGAAGGACAGATAGGGGTATAATATAACTTTAAATCACAGCAATATCTGATAATGAATGATACAACCTTTTGGAGTTTACTTGCTGTCCTCTTCCTCATCATCATTGCTGATCTTCACATTCCTCTTTCATCTCTTTGATTGATGATGCTAAACCTTCCCAAAAGTCTGTATGATACTCTGCAGTGATATTGAAAGTTGCTTGTTCCCCAAGCACTTAGAAACAATGGTTAGCATGCATGATTTATTTGTGGGCCTTTGTACTTACTTTGGTGTGGGAACACCAAACTTAGTACCTTGCCAATGGTTCTTGTTCATCAAACTAACCAGATGTGAAACTCTTTTTCTTTGCTAAAAGTAGTAAAACTGAAAACTAGGAAACAGCAAAATAGTTAACTAGTTTATCTAAATGCTTGAAGCTAGCATGATGTAGAAGGTGAGAATATGTTTTATGATGAAATTTTGGTGGAACACCAAACTTAGAATCCTTCATTCTCCCTTATATTGTTTTGGTGTGCAACACCAAACTTAGCTTCTTGCAATATAGATAAAACTAATTAACCTTTTTATTAAAATAGCTATGAAAAGAAAACTACCTCACGTTGGGTTGCCTCCCAACAAAGCGCTTCTTTATTGTCACTAGCTTGACATCCTTCATTCTTTGATCATGGAGGCTGAAAATCATAGTGCCTCAGCTTTTCTCTTCTTACTCTGAACTTCCTTCCAGTCTTCTCTTTGATGATCTCTAGGTGTTCATGTGGAAGGATCCGGTTCACAGTATAGTACTCAGATAATTGTGGAGGCACCTTCATTGGTTGGGTGTTTAATATCACTTTATCCCCTAGTGAGAAACTCTCAGTGGGGATTTTCTGAATCCCAGCATTTCTCCCCTCTATCTCTTGCCTCTTTCCTCAACCTCCAAAATGTTTCAGGATCAAAAGGTGTGGATTCATCGCTCTTTCCTCCTATCACAAAATTAGAAACACAAATAGAACCAGAAACTAAAACAGAGCACTCTGTAACTTGAGTGCAGTTAGAGTTAGTAGAGACAAAGTCTCGAACAGTTAGTGTGCTAGTTCAAAAATAAAAGAAAATGCTTAATCTAGATCACCACCTCACTTAATCATTGTCAATCTATTTCAATCCCCGGCAACGGCGCCAAAAACTTGATGTGTATTTTCGGAAAACGAATTCCAAACAAACAAAACTCACCGGCAAGTGCACCGGGTAGTATCAAGTAATAATAACTCACGTGAGTGAGGTCGATCCCACAGGGATTGAAGGATTGAGCAATTTCAGTTTAGTGGTTGATTTAGTCAATCGAATCAAGATTTGGTTGAGTGATTTGTGATTAACAGAATTTACATTGCATGGAAAGTAAAGGGAATAGGTAAATTGCATGAAATTAAAGAGAACAGAAAATAAAGTGATGAATCTTAAAGAACAAGAAATTAAATGGCAGAAACTTAGAACGCAAGAAATGTAAATGGCTTGAATTGTAAAGGGAATTGGGAATTGGATTTGCAGAAATTAAACAAGGAAAAGAAAAATTCAACAAACAGGAATGTAAAAGATGGATTCAATTAAACCGGATCTTAAATGACAATGAGAATAAGCTTGGTGTGACAACGAAACAAGGAAATTGAAATTGAAAGCAATAGATCTCAGGACTCAAGAGACTAGATAGCCAAGTCTAGATCTCACTGCCTTCCTAGATCCAGCAAGAACAATTGCAAAGGAAATAAAGAATGTAAATTGCAGGAGAGTAGAAGCCGAAGCAGTTAACAGAAATGGAAATTCAATTATGCAGAAAATTAAACGAGATCTCAAGGTGAGATTGAAACAGAAGTTCTTCAATTCTCCACCCAAGATCCGAAACAAGAAAAGTAAAAAGTGCTCAAACAAGAACGAGGAAGAAGAGAGATCAATTCTCCTCCCTAATTCTCTTGAATTCTAAAAACAACAATGCAAAAATGTCAAGGTGCTCTCCACTGTAAGTGTTATGAAAATTCTCTAAGGAAAAGCTCTCCTTTAAAACTTAAATCCTAAGCTATTTATACACTTTCTTCAAATGGTCTTCAAGCCTTGAATTGAGCCTTTGCTCTTGATGGAATTGGGTTGATAAGAGTCTCTGTTGATTGCTCTTGGAGTTGGAGAGAAACCCATTGTGAACCCGGTCAAGAATCATAAAAGTTTGAGTAAAAGTTTGAGGCAAACTTTTACTCAAACTTTTTATACCAGATGGCTTCACTTGCTGCTACCAACGTTTGGGCTAAAGTTTGAGGTCAAACTTTTGCTCAAACGTTGGTCCCCTTGTGTATATGTGTGGCGCCAACGTTTGCCAAAAAGCTTGAGGCAAACGTTGGCGCAAGCTTTTCTCCTCCAGGGTGTGCAAGTGTGGCGCCAACGTTTGCCAAAAAGTTTGAGGCAAACGTTGGCGCAAGCTTTTCTCCTCCAGGGTGTTGGTTTTGTGATGCCAACGTTTGCCAAAAAGTTTGAGGCAAACGTTGGCTCAAGCTTTTCTCCCAAAAGTTTGAGCTAAAGTTTGAGGCAAACTTTGGCTCAAGCTTTTTTCCTCTGGGGTGTTTTCAATTCTTCCAAAAGTTTGAGCTAAAGTTTGAGGCAAACTTTGGCTCAAGCTTTTTGTTCTCTCTTGCTCCTAGCCATTCCTTCTTTCTTCAACCTTCTTCAAAACTCTTTTCACCTATCATCAATCAATCAAAACAATCAAAGCTATGCCCCAAATCATAAGATTGTGTTTCTTTCATAATATATGACAATTATAGCACAAAATCTCATGAAAAGTTCATTAATTCATCCATGGTTGATTGAACCAAAGGAAACATGGAAATCTACCCAATTGGCTTGCTTATGGCTTAAGAAATTGCATAAAATCAATTGAAAACAAAAGAAAAAGACTAGTGAAAATAGGCTAAGATGACTTGTCATCACGTCCGCGTCACATCCCCATGATGGCCACTCACGCGATCGCGTCCTCCACGCGATCGCGTCACCCAGGATTTTGGCAATACTAAGTTTTGAACAGAGAGTTGTGCGACCGCGAGGCTGCACTCGCGCCACTAGCACAAATCAAGTCACGCGATCGCGTGCCCCACGCGTCCGCGTCGCCTAACCTTATTGCGCACCATGCGACCGCCTCACGCACGCGACCGCGTCGCCGGCGCGACCGCGTCGCCAGCGTCGCACAACCTATCCAGATTAGTGCCAATTTTCTTATCTTTTCTTCTCCGAATCCTTATTCTCTTATCTTTTCTTATTTCTTTCTTCTTCCTTTCTTATTTTCTCTCACTCCCATTCTAGTTTATTTAATTTATTTGCATACTCTCATTCATTGCATATTTTTATTTTTCTAAAATTATTATTGGTGTTCAAATATTCTTATTCAACTGTTACATCTTTTCTGGTATTTTCTTGATACTTAGTGACTTGTTTTAATTCTGATTGAGTAATATTATTTAAATCAATGCCAATCTTTTATACCTGTATTACTTTTACATTGATATGAATTTATATTATCTCTCCTTACCCACACTCTCTCCCTCATTGTTGCAATATTTTGCACCACTAGTATGCCATGTGCTTCTATTGTTTTCTCACTTGCATGTTGTAGCTACCATGTAATTGAGACCCTCACTTTTGGCATTAACCAACCCATGTTTTATTTGTTTTCTATCTTTGCTTTGGGTTACTTTCCTTCCCTTTTTCTTTCAGGATGGCCACTAGGAAGAGAACCGGAAGACGTTCACATGGGAGAGACAAACAAGTTCCTACGCACATTCCTTGATGAGAAAAGCGTCAGTTGAAACAACCCATCCACCTGCAAATCTCAGCATGCACCGAGGACGGTGCAATCTTTAAGTATGGGGAGGTCGATACCGATCTCCATGGGTTAGTTATTTCCTGACTCAACACCAAAATTTTTATTTTATTTGTTTTTTTGATTGCATATTTGTTTGATTTTTTGCATATTTTACCACTTGGTTGAAGTAATATTTTCTTTTTCAAGAAACCTTTTAGAGCATTTCACTAATTTGAATAAAATTTAATATTACACTTGTTTGAAGAAATATTATACTGGAACATGGTTTAGAGCTCGAACACACAAAACCTGTGAGATTTTGAGCCTATTTGAATTGGTTGCATTTTTCAACCAATATTTTATTTTTGATGTGTGTTTTTCTCTCAAAAAAATGTGATCTTTGTCTTGCCTAATTCTATATTTCCATAATTTGATGTATACATGCACTTATATGATTGAGGCCTTTATTTCACTGAGCTTACATACCCATATGGCCTTACCTTTCATTATCCCTTGCAAACCAATTTTGAGCCTATTGTACCCCCTTTGTTCTTTTTATTTAGCACATCATTAACTCTAAGCGGAAAACAATAATGTCCTTAATTTGAATCCTTAATTAGCTTAGACTAGTGAGAGTGCTTATGATTTAAGTGTGGGAAAAGTGGGTTTGGAAACATTTGGTTTGAGAATTGAGTATGTTAGAATTTTCTGAAAATGTGAAAGAATGTTGAGAATATGTTCATGCATTCAATACTTTAATCATATGCATTGAGAAAAATAAAAGAAAAAAAAATAATATAAAAAAAAAAGAAAAAAAAAATAAAGGAGAAAAAGAAAAGAAAAAGAGCAAATAATAAAAGGGGACAAAATGCCCCAAAGTAAGTGGTGAAAGCAATGCATATGTACTGTACTTGAAATTAGAATGCATGAATATGTGGAAAACATGGTTAATGGATGGTTAGATGTTGTATTATGATTACATGGATTGTCTAAAGTTAGGTGGAAAGTTTAAGTTAATTAAGGATTCAGATTTTAGTCCACTTGGCCAAATACAATCTTACCTTGACCCTAACCCCATTACAACCCTTAAAAAGACCTCTTGATATGTGTATCTGTGCATTAAATTTTTGTTGATTGGTAGAAGAAGAGCAAGCCTTAGAAAGCAAGGTTAGTAGAGAATTGAGAGATCGAACCTAAAACACTTGAGTGATTAGAGTGTATACACTACCAGTAAAGGTTTAATGCTCAATTCCTTGTTCCCGGCTTTCATGAGCTATTTTCTTCTACAAGTCTATTTGTACTTCATTTTCATGATTTGAATTAGTGAAATCCAATTCATATTTGTTCTTAAAATATTTATTTACTTTTAACCAAGTAGGTAGAAACATTTTGCATGTAGTTGCATTCATATAGATAGGTTGCATTTCATACATTCTATCATTCCTCTTCATCTTTATAGTTTCTCTTAAGCTTAGCATGAGGACATGCTTTTGTTTAAGTGTGGGGAGGTTGATAAACCACTATTTCATGATTTATCTTGTGCTCAATTGAGTGGTTTTTATCTACTCTTTACCCACTTATTCATACTATTTGCATGGTTTTACATTTACCTTCCTAATTATGTGCTTTGATTGAAAACATGCTTCTTTGGACTTATAATTGCTAATATTAATCCTCTCTTATTACCATTAGATGCCTTGATATGTGTGTTGAGTAATTTCAGAGATTACAGGGCAGGAATGGCTTGGAGGATGGAAAAGAAGCATACAAAAGTGGAAGGAATACAAGAAGTTGAAGAAATTGCTAAGCTGTCCAGCCTGACCTCTTCGCACTCAAACAGCTATAACTTTAGCTACAGAGGTCCAAACGATGCGGCTTCAGTTGCGTTGGAAAGCTAACATCAGGGGCTTCAATTTGATATATAATATGCTATAGTTCCCCTGACGCTAGGCGACGCGACCGCGTGATCCATGCGGCCGCGTCGCAGTGACAGAAATCCAGCGTGGCAAAATTCGAAACCAGCAAATTCTGGACTGTTTTTGACCCAGTTTGCGGCCCAGAAAACACAGATTAGAGGCTATAAAGTGGGGGAATACATCCATTCATAAGAAGGCTTTCATATTCACAATTTTAGGAGTAGATGTAGTTTTTAGAGAGAGAGGTTCTCTCCTCTCTCTTAGGATTAGGATTTAGGATTTCTCTTAGTTTTAGGAATGACTCTCAATCCCAGGTTCTTTATTTTTATTTATTTTTCCAATTTAATTCATGAACTCTTCCATGTTACATTTGATGTCTTTATTAGAGTTAATTGAGGTATTCCAGACTTATGATTGCTTTCTTTAATTTATTAAAGTTCTCGATTTATCCAAATTATTTTCATTCAAGTAGAATCTCTCCCCTTTTGGCTTTGGTTAAATAATTGGTGACTCTTGAGTTATCAAACTCATTGTTGATTGAGAATTTGAATTCTTCAAGAATTAATTCATCCACTTAACTTATCTTCATAGTTAGAGGTTAATAAAGTGGGAGAATAATCCAATTCTCATTACAATTGATAAGGATAACTAGGATAGGACCTCCAGTCTTCATACCTTGCCAAGAGTTTATTTTATTATTACTATTTTATTTTATTCTTTTTGTGCAACATACTGCTTCCTTACTTCCAAAACCCCCAATTTACAATCTTCATAACCAATAATAAGAATATACCTCCCTGCAATTCCTTGAGAAGACGACCCGAGGTTTGAATACTTCGGTTATCAATTTATTTAGGGGTTTGTTACTTTTTACAACCAAAACGTTTGTATGAAGGGATTTTTGTCGGTTTAGAGACTATATCTACAACGCGACTGTTTTTATGACATTCTTTACTGGCAAAATTCCTAACGTCAGTAGTACCACTCTCTTGCCTTTCCCTCAAGAGAGAATGGGAAGGCTTTTAATAAAATAGAAGTTTTATCTGCACCATCACACCTGACAGTAGAACAGGCTGCTTGGAAATCCCTAAGGTGCTTGATAGGCTATTGAGCAAGTAAGCCACGAAACTTAGGCATCAAGTTGAGCAGTGCAGTCTTTATTTCAAAGTCTGTAGCCACTGCTGGGTGATGCGCTTGAAACGGTTGCAGTGTGAAATCAGGGGCTCTAGCCTCCTGGATAGTAACTCTCCTAGGTGCTGCCATGTTACTGCACGTAAATCAACCGAATCAGTAGAAAGGGAGCTTGTTTCTTCCTCAAGTGACGTTTCAGATTCGCCCTCGGAGAGGACTAACCGACGCCGAGCTTGCCTTATACGTGAAATAGTTCTTTCAATCTCAGGATCAAATACTGGCAAGCTTGGATCAGGAAGTGAACGAGTCATTTAACGAAAGAAACATGCAGCTCATAGTAGCAAAATAAAATAAAATGCAAATAAATAAATTCCAATCAGTAACTTAGCACTCTATTACAACTCCCCGGCATCGGCACCAAAAATTGACGTGGCGGAAATTGGCGATTTAAGAAATTATTATAAGAGATGCGTTGCACGTAGAGTTCTCAACCAACCAAAATTCCGCTTATCAATTTAGAAGGGTTGTCACAAAATTAGAATTAAAATACTGGGAGTATGAATCCTAGGTCGTCTCCCAACGAGTTGCAGAAAGGTGTGCTATTTTATTAATCAGATGTTTTCTAAAATGGTTTGAGTTGATAAACAGGAAATTAAATCAAAGAAATTATGTAATTTAAATAAAAACCTTGACTGGGAGTAGATTAGTTGGAAGCCCTATCCTTGATGGAGTTCTCTTAAGTTCAATTGATAATTGAAGGTCGTCTGCTCAATTATCCTTTACCGGATAAAGGAATGTCAAGCATGTCGGAAGTCAATTTCTATTCACAAGTTCTAATCCTCTCCCTTGGGAAGGACTAGTGTCAGTGATTAGAGGGTGACCCAACGCTAATCCCAATTATAATTTTACTCTTGAGCATCCAACTCAAGGTCCTCCTTTCAATCAACTCCCAATCAAGTCATGGAACTACTCGCTCATTATGATTGTGAAATTCATGAAATAAGAAGGGAAAATAAAGAAAGACATGATAAATAATAATAAAAAGATCAATAAAAATAGAAATAGTTCTTGTATTAATAAATTCAAAAAAATAGTTCAAAAGTAACTCTGAATAAAATAAGGATCTGAAAGAGTAAGTGACAAGTAAGGAAACAAACTAGAATGATGAAGTATTGATGGAGGTAATAACTCTTCTCAATATCCCAATTCGAAAAGCAATAAAATCAAAATCCTAAGAACTATGAATGTGTAGAGAGAAAACCTAGAGGAGGAGTAAAATTAGATCTAAAACTAAAATTATGTGGAATGAACGTTCTTTTCGGTCTCTGCATGTTCCCTGGCTCTAATATGCTTTTCTGGGCCGAAAACTGGGTCAAAACAGGGCCCAAAATCGCCCCCAACGAATTCTATAGATTCTGCAGATCACGCACGTCACGCGATTGCGTCATCCAGCATCTTGCCTTGCCACGCATGCGCGTCGTCCACGCCTTCGCGTCACTTGTGCAGTTTCCATTCCGTGCGTTCGCGTCAAGCACGCGGGCGCGTCACTGCAATTTCCTCTATGTCACGCAGTCGCGTGAGTCATGCGTTCGCGTTACTTCTCGCTGGTCATCTCCTCAATTTCTTGTGTTCCTTCCAACTTTGCAAGCTTCCTTTTCGATCTCCAAGTCATTCATGCCCTATAAAGCCTGAAACACTTAACACACAGATCACAGCATCGAATGGAATAAAGGAGAATTAAAATATATAATTAAAAACTTCTAGGAAGCAGTTTTTCAACCATGGGGTAATTTTGGGAAGGAATTGTAAATACATGCTAATTTAATGAATAAGTGGGTAAAGATTTGATAAAACCACACAATTAAACACAATATAGACCATAAAATAATGGTTTATTAATCACTTCGCCTTACCTTTCATGTACCAGATGCTTGAAAGATTGGCAGGACATGAGTATTATTACTTCCTGGATGGGTATTCGGGCTACAATCAAATTGTTGTAGACCCCAAGGATCAGGAAAAACTTCATTTACTTGTCCATATGGGGTCTTTGCTTATAGGAGAATGCCCTTTGGATTGTGCAATGCACCTGCAACATTCCAAAGGTGCATGCTCTCTATTTTTTTAAACATGATTGAGAAGTTCATAGAAGTATTCATGGACGACTTCTCTGTATTTGGGAACCCATATTCTGATTGCCTATACCATCCTGCTCTTGTGCTGAGAAGGTGTCAAGAAACCAACCTAGTTTTAAACTAGGAGAAGTGCCATTTTATGGTAACTGAAGGGGTGGTTCTTGGTCACAAGATTTCAAAAGATGGCATAGAAGTGGACAAGGCAAAAATGGAAGTAATTGAAAAATTACCTCCACCTTGCAATGTCAAAGCAATCAGAAGTTTTTTGGTTAGGTGAAGAACAAAAATTAGAAAGCATGATTAGAGAAGGATAGAGTGATTACCCTATACACTAGAAAGATTAGAGCATACATACATCATCAGTGAGGGTTCAATGCTTAAATTCTATGTTCTCTGCTATCATGAGCTATCTTCTTGCATTTTTATCTGTTTTTACTGAATAAGAATTGAAATAGTGGAATTTGATTTGTGATTGTCTTGTAGAGCTTATTTACTTTTGACCAAGTGGACAAGAATCATATAGTTGCATTCACATATATAGGTTGCATTGCATTGCATGAGTTTTACATGTTCCTAATCATTTATTTTATCTCCTTCAACTAAGCATGAGGACATGTTAATGACTAAGTGTGGGGAGGTTGATAAACCACTATTTTATGGTTTATATTGTGCTTAATTGTGCGGTTTTATCAAATCTTTACCCACTTATTCATATGATTAGCATGCATTTTTAATTCCTTCCTAAAAATACTTCATGGTTGAAAACTTGCTTTCTAGAGACTTTTAATTTTGTATTTTTAATTCTCCTTTATTCCATCCGATGCCGTGATCTGTGTGTTAAGTGTTTCAGGCTTTATAGGACATGAATGACTTGGAGATTAGAAAGGAAGCTTGCAAAAATGGAAGGAACACAAGAAATTAAGGAGATGACCAGCGAGAAGTGACGTGGGCGCATGGCTCACGCGACCGCGCGATATAGAGGAAATTGCAGTGACGCGGACGCATGTCTCACGCGACTGCGCGGATTGGAAATTGCACCAGTGACGCGAAGGCGTGGACGACGCGCATGCGTGGCAAGGCAAAATGCTGGATGACTGATAAACCCCAATTTTGTGGTTTATCTTGTGCTTAATTTGGTGGATTTTATCACCTTCTCCCATGTTTATTCAATGAAATAGCATGGTTTTACAATTCTCCCTTGATTTGTGCTTAAATGTGAAAACATGCTTTTTAGGCCCTAAAATTGGTGATTTTAATTCACTTTAATTCCATTCGATGCCTTGATATATTTGTTTAGCAATTTCAGGTTCATAAGGCAAGTGTTGGATGGAAGAAGTGAGGAGAAAAGCATGCAAAGTGGGAGAACTCATGAAGAAATGAAGGAACCGTAAAGTTGTCAAGCCTGACCTCTTCGCACTCAAATGACTATAACTTGAGCTACAGAGGTCCAAATGAGGCAGTTTCAGTTGTGTTGGAAAGCTAACATCCAAGGCTTCGAAATGATATAAAATTTGCCATATGTTACTTCACGCTCAGGGGCGCGCACGCGCCATGAACGTGTGCACGCCAATGCTGTCCGTGGCCCACTAAAATGAAATCGCCCCCAGCGATTTTTGAATCATTTTGGGCCCAATCCAACTCATTTCTGATGCTATTGAACCCAAGGATTGAAGGGGGAATGAACAAAGTAGTCATAGTTTAGTTTTCATTATGTTGTAGGGTAGAATTCTAGAGAGAGAAGCTCTCTCTCTTCTCTCTAGAATTTAGGGTAGTTTAGGTTTAATTTCCTCTTGGATCCAAGTTATAATTCTTGTTTTGATTTAGTTCTTCCTTTTAATTTCTTGTTATTACATCTCTATTCTTCTAGTTTTACTTGTCATTTCCTTTATTTTGGCATTTTTATGTTTATAAACAATTGTTGGATCTTAATTTTCTTTAATGCAATTTTATGTTTTCATGCTCTCTCATGTTGATCTTGATTGTTATTATTGATTTCTTGCAATTGGTAGTTGGTAGATTTATTATTCTTGCACTTTTATTATGCTTTCCTTTATTACCCACCAAGTGTTTGACAAAATTCTTGGTTGGGTTTTAGAGTAGATTTTGAGCATTCTTGGCTTGGAAAGAGTAATTGAGCAATCATGAGTCATGAAAACCCAACTTATGTTGGTGATCTAGAGTTGTTAGCTAATATTATTTCCATTGACGCTAATCTCTTGCTAATTTAATTAGTAAGTTGATTAGAACTTTTGGATTGAGATTAGCAAGTCTTATTAGACTTTCTCTGATGGAAGATAATATGACACCTTCTTCCAATGTTAGAGATGACGTAATAAGATAAATTCTTGTTATTATTGTGGTATGATTGATTAGTCTTGTTTGACTTTCTCCCTATTTGTTGGAGTTGACTAAATAAGATGAATTAATCATTGCAAGACTAGGATAGAAAGCCTATGTTCTCAACCCTTGCCATGAATGTCTCTCTTTATTAATTGCTTTCTTTAGTTATTTTCTTGATTTACTTTCCTTGTCATTTAATTTCTTGCCCTCTTATCAAACAAAACCCCCCCTTGATCTGCATAGCCAATAATCATACACTTCATTGCAATTCCTTGTGAGACGACCCGGAGTCCAAATACTCCGGTTAATTTTCATTGGGGTTTGTTACTTGTGACAAAACCAAAAATTTAATTTGATTCGAGGATTGACAATTGGTTTGGACTATACTAACAACGGAGTTATTTTGTAGAATTCTGAACCGGTATAAATCCTTGCCATCAAATTAATGGCGCCATTGTCGGAGAGTTGCAATGGTGTTATGTTATTTGCTATTGTATATATGTTAATATGCTTCTTTGCTAGTTTTTGCTTGTTTTAGGAGTTAGTTTTTATTAGTTCTTACTAGTTTTGTTTTTATTTTCTCTTGCTATTATGAATTCTCACCACTTTGGCTATGAGTTTGGCTCAAATTATGTTGTAGGAAATGAGAGCTATAATGAGGATGTGCATCAAGGATGGAACAATCAAGGATGGGAGGAGCCTCAAAGGATTGATCACCCTTCTTGGCAACAACAACCTCCAGATTCTTATGGGTATAATTCTAATCCTAATGCATATCAATCTAATGGATGTGGTGATCCTTATTGTAATTGTCAACAACCACCACCACATGCCTATGAACCACCCCCTCAACATAATTTTGAACCACCTTACTCACAAGCACCTTTTCACCAAACACCTCCATATGACCCTAATCCTTATCCACCATATCAACCACCTTATGAACCATATGAACCATACATGGAACCACCACCATTCCAACACAATTACTCTCAAGAATCACCTCAATATACACCACCTCCATACCCTAACCAAAATGAACCACCTTCCAACTATAATGCCTTCCCCTCAAACAATGAACCCTCTCTTCCACCACCGCCCTCTGATGAAGCCTCCATGTTGGAATTGAGAGATCTTGAATCTCATATCTTAAGGCGACAAGAGGAGGATGGAAAGAAGTTTAAAGAGCTAGGAGCCAAGATGATTATCTTAGTGGAAGCCGTAAGTAATATGGCCTCCTCCCGACTAAGCCTAAGCAACCAAGACACTCCCATTGACGAATGTGGAGAGGTAATTAAGGAGCCTAGTGAGGGAGTGAGTTTAGAGCTTCAAGGTGAAGAAGAGGAGTTGAAGCAAGAATTGTCACAAGAGGAAGATGAGACAATTGAGCCGGAAGGATTGGTTGAAAACATAGGAGATGTTGGAAGTCCATGGGGATGTAGCATTAGAAAGACCTCTCCCAAGAAACTTGATATTGATGTTTAGGAGGGTGTACAACCTCCAAAGCATATCTTGATTGAAGACTTTGAAGAGGTTGATCAAGAGATGGATTCAATCACTGAGGAGTTCCTATCTACAATTGAATCCTCTCCCATTGGGCTTGACATGGAGATCAAAGAAGAAGATACCTCACCTCCCATGCCTTTGGTGAGCAATGAAGAAGAAATTGAATTGGAAGCAAGCCACCAAGAGGAAGAGGTTGAAATTGAATAAGCTTGTGAAGAGGTAGAGAAAGTCAAGGAAGAGCACAAGGGAGTGGAGCTTGCAAGATCATTGGGACCATCCCTTCCTAAGTCATCATCCAACACAACATTCAAGTGGGTAAAATTCTTATCCCTAAGTTTTGCTTTCTCACTTGAATATGGTTTGATTGAACATGATGGTCAACTTAGAGCTCTTTGTGGAGTTAAGAGTAGGAGAGAGTTGTGTAGTGGTTGGAAGCATCATTCTAGGTTCATTATGGTTGCATACTCAAAGTTTGATTGCAAGGTTTGGTGTGGAGCTAAATTACATGGGTCTAGGAGAATGTTTGGGTGCTTAATTGAGAATTCTAAGGTCATGCCACCCAATTAAAATCATGATGATCAATTTGAAGATGGGTGTCAAAATAAAGTGTGGGATCCCGGATCGCACAAGGAGAATCAAATTTGGGAGCTCATGGTTATTGAAGAACTCCATCAAAGCTTGAAGATATTAAAATTGAAGAATGGAGCTTATTGAAGACTCAAGCATTGGTGGATGTTCAAGGATAGCTTCAAGCACAAGCCACCTTAAGAAGAGCTCTCCATAAGTCCAACTTAAGGACAATAAACAAAAGTGCTAGGGGGGAGACACTCCACCATGGTAAATTCTTTTCATTTTTCCCTTTTGTACATATTGGTAATTACTTCAATTTCATGTTTTGTTGAGTTTATTGAGTATAATTGGTAGTTTAGTAGGTTAAATAAGGTTTTATGGTGTTTTGGTAGCTGTTTGGAGGTTTGGAATGCTTGGTTTGGTGCAAGAACTTGGAAAAATTTTGAAAAATAGAGCACCAACCCGCGTGTATAATAGTGGTGAGTATTCCCGCCTGTCACGCCATTAATTTGATGATGAGGATTTATACCGGTTCGGAATTCCACAAAATAATTCTGTTGTTAGTATAGTCCAAACCAATAGTCAATCCTCAAATCAAATTAAATTTGGTTGCCACAAGTAAGAAACCTCAAATAAGAAATAACCGGAGTATTTTGGACTCCAGGTCGTCTCACAAGGAATTGCAATGAAGTGCTAAATTATTGGCTATGAAGATACAAGGGGGTTTTTGGTTGATAAGAGGGGCAACAAAATAAATGACAAGAAAAGTAAGTCAAAAAAAGTAACTAAAGAAAGCAATTAATAAAGAGAGACATTCATGGCTTTTCACTTAGGGTTGTTGATGTGCTCTTTTCAAGAACAAAGAGGGTTCATCATAGGCTCAAAATGGGTTAGCAATGGTAGATGAAAGGGTTAAGGCCATTTGGGAAAAGTGACTATTGAAATGATGGCCTCAATCATGTAAATGCATTCATACACAAAGCAATGGACATATAGAAACAGACAAAGAAAGGATCGCAATCATGGAGAGAGATATGCACACAAGAATGGAAATAATGGTTAGAAGATGTAACCATGCAATAGGCTCAAAAATTTCATGCTTGTGTTCTTAGCTCAATCACTATGTTCCAAATACATTCTTAAAGCAAGTTCACTGCAAAAATTTTTTAGAATTTTGGTAGGTCACCCAAAACACAGTTTCTTGTAAAGGAAGTTATTGTTTTGACCAAGTAACTCTATAGAAACTAACTATCATGCAAAGGGTATTTACAAGCAAAACTAACTACACATGCAATATACTAACTTCTAAGCAAAAGATAAATCCATGGGTATTGAAGGGAAGAGATTGTTACCCATGGAGATCGGTCGAACGACCTCCCCACACTTTAGAAATTAGCACGGTCCTCCGTGCTACGAATAATACGCAAGGGACGGTCGGGACCGGAACCTTCACCATCCCCTTCATCAGAGCTCCCATCACTTGGGTTTGAGGTGGATGTGAATATTTCGGGTTCCTCCATGCTAGGGGTAACACAACCCATAAGCTTCTTGATGTAAGTGTATCGGCGGTGGTTGCGCCGCTCATATCTATCAAGCTTCCGGTGAAGATCTTCTATCTTTTGATGTGTGGATATCAGTGGTGGTGATGATGAGCTAGAAGGAAAAAGAAGTGGCGGGGCCATGTCGAGGCTTGGTTTGTTCATGGGAAGGTGTAGGTATTTTCCGCTTGGGACTACATCGCCCTTAGCTGGAACTACAATCTTTTTATCCTTGGCTTCCCAAGAAACATCCGCAGCAGCAACTATGTCAGATACCAATGCTGAAAATGGCAAATTACCCCGGTCGGGAACATGACCCATCACTTGCTTGACAAGAAGCGGGATGTTCACCGGCTTCTCCGTGAGAACACACCAAACAAGCAAGGCGAGGTCTGCCGTGAGGGACGACTTGTCGGTGCTAGGTAGCACATAATGAGATAGGATCTGGGCCCAAGCTCTAGCTTCCACAGTGAAGAAGTGAGCGTCAATGCTCTTGGGCCTCATCCGCAGTCGACCATGGATCCAAAATGCCTCTGGTTCAGCAATGACTCAGAGGATCAAGTCCCAATTGAATCTAAACTTCTCTCGCTGATGTAAGACGTCTTGGTAGCCATCCATGTCACTTGGTACTGTAGGACATTAAGCACTTGCTGAATAGCCTCTTTTGAAACTGAGACTTGCTTCCGGCGCATGTATACCGATTGAAGAGAAGGAAGATGGTAGTTAGTGTAGAATTCTTCCACCCAAGAGAGGTTGATTTCCCTTGGTTTCCTCAAGAGAAACTCCCATCCTCGCTGTTCAATGCGGGGCAAAATATAAGGAGCAACCTTGTCCGGCGGAGCGAGTAGATGCTCAGGATGATAGTTCCTTTTGGCTATGGAGGGGAACATAAGTTCACAAAAGCGGTTGGGGAACCTTGAAGAATCTTTCGCCTGTTTGCCCTTTTCATTCACATCAATAGGAGCGGGTGTCTTCCCTTTCTTATATAGGGGTTTGGCTCCTAAAGAAGTGCGCGCCTTAGAGTTTGATTTTTAGGGTGCCCTTTTTGTGGCCGGTTTCCTCGAAGCTATCTCCTTGTCTTTCTTGATGGCTATCCTAAAAAGGAAGGGAAGGAAGGAAAACATTAAACCCAATAATCAATTTGACAAAAACATGCAAGTGACTTATAGTGCCCATGGTGAATGTAAAAGAAAGGGTCATAACACTTGGCATGGGATGCAAGAGGAAGTAAAGCATGCAATGGCATGAGAAGAGTGATCTCAAGCATCCATAATAAAGAGCAAGTCATGTTCAATCAATATCTAATTGGCGAGTATGAACTTGAGGCACACAAATTAGACTCAATGCATTTAAGAGAAAGCAAGTGAATGAGGAGGGAGCACCAATTTGAAAATCTTTGACTAAAATGAACCAAAATGGTATGTGTGCATTTCCTCAAACACTTGGCGTGCAATAATTAAGCAATGAGCAATTATGAGATACTAAACCAATTCAAAGCCCAAAATTGAATATCAATCATCACATAAACATCACACAATGGCAAAGATAAGAAAAAGAATGACAAAAGATCTATTAATGCAAATTAAGCTCAAATTCAACATCCATGGAGAAATAAGGAAAAAGGAAAAGTAAGCAAACAAGAAGTAAGAAACATTATCATGCAAGTGAAAGAGAAACTAAGTAAAGCAATAAGAAGCATATAACTAGAAGAAATAATGCAAGAGAAAATAAAAAAGAGAAGTAGAAGAAGTGAAACCTTGAAAAGTATGAAGGAACAAGGTTGAATCTTCTTTTGTGAAGATGAGAAAGAAAATAGGAGAAGTGTAGTGCCACCGGAAAAGGTGGTTGTCGCCGGTGAGTGGCCGGAGACAGTGGTGGTGGATTATGGAGGAAGAAGAAGAAGAGGAGGGAAATGATGGAGGAAGATGGAAAAGAAACTTAAGAAAGAAAAGGGGTTGAGATAAAGAAAAACAGGGCAAGGTGCGAGGGTATTAAACTGACTCGCGCAACCGGCGCCCGCGCGCAAGTTGCGCTGGCGTGTCGGTAAGGGTGCTAGTAGAGGACGCGTGCGCGTTAGTGGCACGCGCGCAAGGGAAGTTGTGCCTCAGGCACAGAAGTGGCACAAAGTTGGCTCAAGTCTCTAGTTTTTGTACTAGAGTGAATCAGTGTGGCAGGCGCGTGGATGCACACCTTGCGCGGACGTGTCAGGTTTGGCACAAGGTTGGCCCAATTGTGGCACAACTCTCTGGTTTTTGTACCAAAGAATCCATATATCTCCATCGGCGCGCGTGCGCACCGTGCGCTGGCGCGTCGATGGTTAAATTGCAAGGGTGCGCACAGGCGGCATGTACGCGAACGCGTGGGTGCCTGGCGCGAGTTGGGCACAAAGTGGGCATTACTCTCGGGTATTTCGCCCAAGAATGGAATTTTGCCACGGGCACACGCGCGCACTGTGCCCTGGCGCGTCGGTGCTCTGCTTCAAGGAAAAATTTTTGTTTTCTTTATCTTTTTCACCTCCTATCTATATGAACATTCTACCTGTCGAACAAAATCAGCAAAGCTAGCATTTCTATGCATTCAATCAATCATCAAAAGATCACAAAATTCAAAAGAAACTAAAGAATGCAAACAAGATGGTATAAACAAGGAAGATCTTACCATGGTGGGGTGCCTCCCACCAAGCACTTTTCTTTAATGTCCTTAAGTTGGACGGTCCTTTTGTTAAGCTTCCTCTCTTCTTGGTGCATCCTCCAATATGTACACCTCTAGCTCTTTTGGGGGCTTGCACCCATGGTACTTCTTCACTCTATGTCCATTCACTTTGAAAGTTGCTTCACTCTTGGGATCAAACAATTCCACCACTCCGTAGGGCTTCATCTCCTTCACCTTGAAAAGTCCTTCCCATCTAGAGCAGAGCTTGCCAGGCATAAATCGGAGCCTTGAGTTATAGAGGAGGACCTCATCACCTTCTTGAAAGTCCTTCTTCTGGATGTGATGGTCACGGAATGCTTTAGTCTTTTCCTTGTAGATTCAGGCATTCTCATATGACTCGTTCCTCAAACACTCAAGCTCCTCTAGTTGTAACTTCCTAGCTTCACCCGCCTTGGCTAAATCCATGTTGCACTGCTTTACCGCCCAATAGGCTCGATGCTCAATCTCCACCGGGAGGTGGCATGCCTTACCACAGACGATCCGGAAAGGACTCATCCCTATCGGAGTCTTGTTGGCCGTTCTATACGCCCATAGTGCATCTCCTAACCGGGGGCTCTAATCCTTTCTTTGCGGATTGACCACTTTCTCCAAGATTCTCTTGATTTCCCGGTTGGACACTTCCGCTTGTCCATTTGTTTGTGGATGATAAGCAGTAGCAACCTTATGTGACACTCCATAGTGCTTGAGCAATGCTTCTACCTTCCTATTACAAAAGTGGGATCCTTGGTCGCTCACGATTGCTCGTGGCGACCCATAACGGCATACAATGTGATTCCTAATGAAAAACACAACGGCATTGGCGTCGTCAAGGCGGGTAGGTATGGCCTCTACCCACTTTGACACGTAGTCAACCGCTAACAGAATATACAGATACCCACTAGAGTTGGGAAACGGTCCTATAAAGTCAATTCCCCATACATCAAATATCTCACAGTACAACATAGGTTGTTGAGGCATTTCATCCTTTTGGAATGTGTTTCCTGACTTCTGACACTGATGGCAAGACACACATAACCAGTTAGCATCCTTGAATAAGGTTGGCCACCAGAATCCACAATCCAACACTTTTTTAGTGGTCCTTTATGGGCTAAAGTGGCCACCACATTCGGACGAATGACAAGCTTCAAGAACTGGTTGGAATTTAGACTCCAAGACACATCTTCGAATTACTTGGTCCACGCCCCTCTTCCACAAGTGAGGGTCATCCCAAATATAGTATTTGGAATCACTTTTCAACTTGTCCCTTTGGTTTTTCGAAAAGTTGGGAGGGAAGATTTTCGCAACCAAGTAGTTCGCCATCGGGGCAAACCAAGGAAAGCTATCCGACACAGCATGCAAACTATCCAATGGGAATGAGTCATTGATCGAAAATGGATCAATTTTTAAATTCTCAATGTGGCTTAAATAATCCGCAACCAGGTTTTGAGATCCACTCCGGTCCCTAATCTCAATGTCGAATTCTTGCAAAAGCAAGATCCAACGTATGAGTCTAGGCTTTGACTCATTCTTTGTCAATAAGTACTTTAAAACTGCATGATCCGTGTATACCACTATCTTTGAACCTAGCAAATAAGATATGAATTTATCCAAAGCATGAACAATAGCTAGGAGTTCTTTTTCAGTAGTGGTATAGTTGGATTGTGCTGCATCAAGTGTCTTAGAAGAGTAAGCAATGACATAAGGGAGTTTACCATCGCGCTCTGCAAGCGCGGCACCTACAGCATGGAGTTGACGCATCGCACATTATCTCAAATGGCAACGTCCAGTTGGGGCCTCGCACAATTGGTGCCATGGTAAGAACTCTCCTTAGCTCTTCAAAAGCTATTACACATTCACTATCAAACTCAAAATCCACATCTTTTTGGAGTAGACGCGACAATGGCAAAGCAATCTTGCTGAAGTCCTTGATAAAGCGCCTATAAAATCCGCCATGTCCCAAAAACGAGCGGACCTCCCTCACGGATGAGGGGTGAGGCAAAGTGGTGATAACATCGACCTTGGCCGGGTCTACAGAAATGCCTTCATTGTCCTAACACTATACCTTGTTGTACCATAAAGTGACATTTTTCAAAATTTAATACAAGGTTAGTGTCAACACATCTAGCTAGGACCTTGGCCAAGCTGTCTAAACAATAATCAAACGAAGTACCATAAACACTGAAGTCATCCATAAAGACTTCCAGACAATTCTCCATTAGATCGGAGAAGACACTCGTCATGCACCGCTGAAAAGTAGCGGGTGCGTTACATAGTCCAAATGGCATCCTTTTATAGGCAAAGGTGCCAAACGGACAAGTGAACATGGTCTTCTCCTGATCTTCAGGAGCAATATGTATATGAAAGTAGCCAGTAAATCCATCAAGAAAGCAGTAGTGAGATTTACCTGCCAAGCGGTCTAGCATCTGATCGATGAAGGGTAAGGGGTAATGGTCCTTCCGTGTAGCAGCGTTCAATCTTCTGTAGTCAATATATATTCACCACGCATTTTCTACTCTTTTGTGACCAACTCACCGTCGTCCTTCTTGACCGTTGTGATGCCCGACTTCTTGGGGACAACCTGAATCGGGCTCACCCACTCACTGTCGGAGATTGGGTATATGATATCCGCATCCAGTAATCGGGTGACCTCTTTCTTCACTACATCGAGGATGGTTAGGTTGAGCCTCCTTTGCAGTTACCTAACCGGCTTAGCTCCATCTTGGAGAAATATCCTATGCATGCACTTGTGGGGGTCAATTCCCACAATATCCGCTAGGCTCCATCCTATTGCTTTCTTGTACTTTCTTAGAACATCTAGGAGCTTTCCTTCTTCTTCACTTGAGAGCTCACTAGCAATAATAACTGGAAACCTTTGGTTATCCTCTAAGAAAGCATACTTCAAATGAGATGGAAGGGGCTTCAGTTCACTTTTTGTCTCAAGATGAGGTTCCTTTTCATCAAGCTCATGGGACTCATTCTTGAAAACTTCCTCATGTTCATCTTCTTGGTCATCCGTCTCCTCAACAATGGGGTAGCACAACTTGTCATGGTCTTCTTCTTGCACTTTCGCTACCATTTCATCAAACACATCACATCAGACCACGGAATGTTCTTTGGGAGGATGTTTCATGGCTTCCTATAAATTGAACTTGATAATCTTGTCTCCAACCCCAAAGGAATATATACCGGTAAAGGCATCTAACTTTAATTTGGAGGCTTTGAGGAAGGGTCTACCAAGTAGAACGGAGGATGAGCTTCTATTTTCTGCTGGAGGCATTTCAAGGATGTAAAAGTCAACCGGAAAAACCAAGTCCTTAATTGCCACAAGTACATCTTCCGCTATCCCCATCACTGTGATCACACTTTTATCGGCTAAGGCAAACTTCGCTGCCGACTTCTTCAATGGAGCTAAATTCAACCGCACATAGATAGAAAGTGGCATGATGCTTACACAAGCTCCCAAGTCACACATACAATCATGAAAAGTGTATCCACCAATACAACAAGACACTAAGCACGGTCCAGGGTCACCACATTTTCTTGGAATAGGTTCCATCAAGGAAGAAATTGAACTACCCAAGGATAATGTCTCCAATTCTCCTATCCTATCCTTGTGTGTACACAAGTCTTTCAAAAATTTTGCATACTTTGAAATTTGTTGAATAGCATCAAGGAGTGGTATGGTTACCTCAACCTTTTTGAACACTTGAGGCATGTTCAAATCAAACTCCGGTGTTTTCTTTGCCTTCTTCACCATGGAAGAGAATGGAATAGGAATGGACTCATCCACTATAGCTTTCGTCTTGGGTTCCTTGAGGTTTACTCCTTCTTCCTCAAGCATTTTGTCTACCACCTCTTCTTCATGTGGAGCTTCAACAACTACCTCTTCCTCATGAATTTCTCCTATGACCTTTGGAGGTATCTCCTCTAATGTAGTCACCGACCGTAGAGTGATGGCGTTGAGACCGCCTCTTGGGTTTGGTTGGGGTTGGGATGGAAGGTTAGAGAAACTTGAGGGTTGGTTGGTGTTGTTATTGGGGGTTGGTGGTTGGCTTGACATGTTCATCTTTGAAAGCATGTTGGTGAGGTTGGCCAATTGAGTATTCAAGGCCTCGAATTGAGCCTTGTTGCTCTCATCTCGTTTTTCCATGGCGGCTTTAAGCTCATCAACTTGATTATTGGAAGATGGAGGGGTTTGGTTTTGGTTTTGTTGTCTATGGTGTGGTGCTTGGTATTTGGTGTAGTTGTTTTGGTTTTGGTTGGAGTGGCCTTGGTTGGCTTGGTAGTTGGTGTTGTTATGGTGATATTGGGATGAAGATTGGTTGTTGTTGTGATGAGAAGAAGAGTTATTCCACCTTTGGTTTTGATTGCTTCCATGTGCATTATCTCTCCACCCTTGATGTTGATTACCACCTTGATGGTAATTGTTTTGACCTTGAGGAGGGTAGGGTGGACGATTGTTGTAATTCACATTGGCTACCATAAGAGCATGTTCCTCTTGAATTTGATGGCATTGGTCGGTGTAATGTGTGGTGCTAGAGCACAAACCACAAATCCTAGGAGGGCCTTCAAGTTGAGCAACCGGAGGTGGGGCTTGGACGGCTTGGATGGAGTAGTATTCCTTTTGATCCTTTTGGATTTGTGTAAGGATGGTGGTCATATCCCCAAGTGCTTTGGTTAGACTTGATTCGGAAGGGGATGGTTCTACCACACCCTTGAGAGGATTACTTCTCACCCTTGTGTGTTGTGTAGCTTCGGCAACATCCATTATCAAATTCCAAGCTTCTCCCTCCGTCTTGATTTTCGAAAGGGAACCGCCACTAGAAGCGGTGAGCAATCTTCTATCTTTCGCACAAAGACCTCCGGTAAAGTAGCTAATGAGCAAGTGAGTGGTCATTCTGTGGTGTGGACATGACTCCAATAGCCTCTTGAACCAAGACCAATATTCGTACAAACTCTCTTGGTCTCTTTGCATTATACCCGAAATCTCTTTCTGAATATAGTCGGTCTTCTCCGGTGGGAAGAACTTATCAAGAAACTCTCTTCTCAAGAAATCCCAATTAGTCACAATCTCATCCAGTAGCGAATAGAACCATGTCTTTGCTTGCACTTCAAGAGAGAAAGGGGAGGCAAAAACCATGATAGCTACCTCATCGGCTCCATGCCTTCGAGCCGTAGAACAAGCAACTTGAAAATCTTTCAAATGTCGGATGGGGTCTTGACCCGGCAACCCATGATACTTAGGAAGTAGATTTATCAAGCTACTCTTCAACTCAAAGTTCGGATCAAGGTTAGGATACCTTGCTTGCAACGGTTGAAGTATGATATCCGGAGCTCCTTGCTCATGCAAAGTGATTCAGCATGGCTCCGCCATGTATGGCTCACCTGTAGGATGCAAAGATGTATTAGTAGTGTGGTAGCACAAATTGCGAATCACACTTTTCACAACTCGTACCACTAACCAGCAAGTGCACTGGGTCGTCCAAGTAATACCTTACGTGAGTAAGGGTCGAATCCCACAGAGATTGTTGGTTTGAAGCAATCTATGGTTATCTTGTAAATCTTAGTCAGGAAGTCAATTATGTTTATCAGTTGAATTATGAATAACCAGTAGAGCATAAATTAAAAGTTACTTGTTGTGTAGTAATGGAGAATATGTTGGAGTTTTGGAGATGCTTTGTCTTTTGAATCTCTGCTTTCCTCTGTCTCCTGATTCACGCACGCACGTCCTCCTATGGCAAGCTGTGTGTTGGTGGATCACCGTTGTCAATGGCTACCTTCCATCCTTCCAGTGAAAACTACGCTCACGCGCTCTGTCACAGCACGGCTAATCACCGGTTGGTTCTCGATCCGGTTGGAATAGAATTTACTATCCTTTTGCATCTGTCACTAACGCCCAGCCTTCAGGAGTTTGAAGCTCGTCACAGTCATTCAATCCTTGAATCCTACTCGGAATGCCACAGACAAGGCTTAGACTTTCCGGATTCTCATGAATGCCGCCATCAGTTCTAGCTTATACCACGGAGATTCTGATTAAAGAATCTAAGAGACACTCATTCAATCGGATATAGAACGGAGGTGGTTGTCAGGCACACGTTCGTGGGTTGAGGAAGGTGATGAATGTCACAGATCATCACCTTCATCACAGTTAAGCGCGAATGAACATCTTAGATAGGAACAAGCGTGTTTGAATGGAAAACAGAAATACTTGCATTAATTCATTGAGACACAGCAGAGCTCCTCACCCCCAACAATGGGGTTTAGAGACTCATGCCGTCAGAGAATACAAAGTTTAGATCTGAAATGTCATGAGATACAAAATAAGTTTCTAAAAGTTGTTTAAATACTAAACTAGTAGCCTAGGGTTACAAAATATGAGTGGACTATGATGGATGATGCAGAGACCCACTTCTGGGGCCCACTTGGTGTGCTGGGGCCCACTTGGTGTGTGCTGGGGCTGAGATTTCGTGCAGAGGCCATTTGTGGAGTTGAACGCCAGTTTTTGTGCCAGTTTGGGCGTTCAACTCCAGTTTTTGATCCTTTTCTGGCGCTGGACGCCAGAATTGGGCAGAAGGCTGGCGTTGAACGCCAGTTTACGTCGTCAATTATTGTGCAAAGTATGGACTATTATATATTTCTGGAAAGCCCTGGATGTCTACTTTCCAACGCAATTGGAAGCACGCCATTTCGAGTTTTGTAGCTCCAGAAAATCCACTTTGAGTGCAGGGAGGTCAGAATCCAACAGCATCAGCAGTCCTTTTTCAGCCTGAATCAGATTTTTGCTCAGCTCCTTCAATTTCAGCCAGAAAAATACCTGAAATTACAGAAAAACACACAACTCATAGTAAAGTCCAGAAATATGAATTTTTCCTAAAAACTACTAGAAATAGACTAAAAACTAACTAAAACACACTCTAAACTATATGAAATTATCCCCAAAAAGCGTATAAAATATCCGCTCATCATAGTGTCAACAGAAGAATAGGAAGTAGCGGACTCCAAGTCACTCTCGGTGACGTCTAGTGATTCGGTATTTTCTTCAAGAGAGGCCGAAGTACTAGGCGTATAGTCCAACCGCCGTCAAGCTTGCCGAGTGTGTAATAAAGTTCTTTCAATCTCGGGATCAAAATTGGCTAAGCTAGAATTCGGTTGAGACCGAGTCATCAAACTTGAAAGTCATAGCACAAATGCAAAAGAAATCTAAACTATAGCTAGGTACTGGAAGAAGTAAAATATCTACAATATTCACATATTCACATAACCAATATCAAGGCACATGTTGCAACCATTCCCTGGCAACGGTGCCAAAAATTTGACTAATGAATTTATACCGGAGGACTCTTTCATCAAAAATTATACCCTAAAACAAGAATTATACCCTAAAATGTCTGGATGACGCGATCGCGTGATATGCGCGATCTGCAAAATCTGCAGAATTTGCTGGGGCGATTTTGGGCCCTGTTTTGACCCAATTTTCGGCCCAGAAAAGCAGATTAGAGCCAGGGAACATACAGAGACAAAATACAACATTCATTCCGCATAATTTTAGTTTCAGATATGATTTTACTCCTCCTCTAGGTTTTTCTCTCTACACATTGATAGTTCTTATGATTTCATTTTTATTGCTTTTAGGATTGGGATATTGAGAAGAGTTATTACCTCCGCCAAGATTTCATTATTCTATTTTGTTCTCCTTACTTGTCTCTTACTCTTCCATGTCTTTAATTTATTCAGAATTGCTATTGGATTATTTTTGGAATTTATTAATACAAGAACTAATTTTATTTTTAATTGATCTTTTTTATTATTATTTATCATGTCTTTCTTTATTTCTCTTCCTTATTTTGTGGAATTTACATTCATAATGAGCGAGTAGTTCCATAACTTGATCGGGAGATGATTGAAAGGAAACCTTGAGTTGGATTACTCAAGAGAAAAATTGTAATTGGGTTTATTATTGGATTGTCCTCTAGTCACTGACACTAATCCTTTCCAGGAGGGAGGATTAGAACTTGTGAATAGAAATAGCTTTCCAACTTGCTTGACTTTCCTCTACCTAGTAAAGGATAACTAAGCAGAATAACCTTCAATTACCAATTAATTTTGAGAGTACTCCATCAAGGATAGAGCTTCCAACTAATCTACTCCCAGTCAAGGCTTTATTTAAATTACATAATTTCTCTGATTTAATTTCCTGTTATCAACTCAAACCATTTTTGAAAACATCTAATTAATAAAATAGCACATCTTTCTGCAACTGGTTGGGAGACGACCTGGGATTCATACTCCCAGTATTTTAATTTTAATTTTGTGACAACCCCTTCTAAATTGATAAGTGGATTTTTGGTTGGTTAAGAACTGTACTTGCAACGTATCTCTTATAATAATTTCTTAACTCGGCAATTTCTGCCACGTCAATTTTTGGCGCCGTTGCCGGGGAGTTGCAATAGAGTACTAAGTTATTGATTGGGATTTATTTATTTGCATTTTTATTTTATTTTGCTACTATGAGCTGCATGTTTCTTTCCTTAAATGACGCGTTCACTTCCTGATCCAAGCTTGCCAGTATTTGATCCTAAGATTGAAAGAACTATCTCACGAGTAAGGCAAGCTCGGCGTCGGTTAGTCCTCTCCGAGGGCGAATCTGAAGCGTCACTTGAGGAAGAAACAAGCTCCCTTTCTGCTGATTCGGTTGATTTACGTGTAGGCGACATGGCAGCACCTAGGAGAATTACTATCCAGGAGTCTGGAGCCCCTGATTTTACAATGCAACCGTTTCAAGCGCATCACCCAGCAGTGGCTACAGACTTTGAAATAAAGACTGCACTGCTCAATTTGATGCCTAAGTTTCATGGCTTACCTACTCAAGAGCCTATCCAGCACCTGAGGAAAATGACCAACTTACTGAAGCAGATGCAATTGAATCAACAATAAGCTCAGCAAGCTCAACCTTCTCCACCACAGCAAAGCCAACAGTTAGTCCCACAGAGAGTGTGTGGGATCTATGCTGATTATAGCCATTATACTGACGAATATTCACAGCTTCAGCAGGAAGACAACACTGTAATAGCCACTCATAACTTCTATGACTGTTCCAATCAAGGATACAATCAAGGTGGCAATTACAACCACGGATGGCAGGACAATTCAAACCAAGGTTGGAGAGATAGTTCTAACCAGGGCTGGAGGGACAACAATAACAGAAGAGGCAGAGACAATCAGGGAAATCAGAGGTGGAATAATTACAACAACAGGCAGCAGAACCAGAACCAGCCTTACAGAGCACCTGACCTGAGGCAATTCCAAGGATCACAGCACAACCAACACCAGACCTCTCAGATCACTTGTCCTTCTTCATCTTCTAATGATGAGTTACTAAAATCTATTGATCAGAGACAACAGGCCATGGAAAACAACCTTACTTCTACTCTAAATGGTCTGAACTCTACCTTGCAAGCTCTTGTCTCACATATTGGATCACTGAATAACTCCAATAACCAACCTTTGAGCTCCAGTTGAATCCCCTCTCAACCATTACCCAATCCAAATGGTGGCATTAATGCCATCACCCTAAAGTCTGGAACCATATTGCAAGATAGGAATCAGGAGGAGCCAAACCCACCAGAACACACCTCAGCTGAAGAGGTAGTGGAAATAGAAGATGTTGAGGAAGAAGAGGACATACAGGACATGGCTGAAGAAGAAGAAGCTCAATCACAGGAAGAAGCACCAAAGGGTGTAGACACTGCAGAAAACGCCATTCCTATTCCATTTCCACAACTTGCAAGGAAGCCCAGGATGCAGTTGGAACCTGATCCCAAAATGGTAGAAATATTCAAAAAGGTTGAGGTAACTGTTCCCCTTTTTGATGTTATTCAACAGGTACCTAAATACGCAAAGTTTCTAAAAGATTTATGCATACATAAAGACAAAATTAATGAATTAGAAACTATTCCTTTAGGTAGTTTCATATCTGCTTTAATGGGAGTTATACCTGAAAAGTGTAGTGATCCAGGTCCATGTATGGTTAATTGTACTATTGGTGGTGTGGTATTTTCTGACTGCATGTGTGATTTAGGAGCATGTGTGAGTATAATGCCTTTGTCTATATATGATATTTTGAGGCTCCCTCCCTTAAAAAGGTCGGCAGCTCGTTTTGTGTTAGCAGATAAAAGCATTATTACAGTGGTTGGAGTTGCTGAAGATGTATTAGTGGGCATTAAGGGGCTCACATTCCCCATTGATTTTTACATCCTAGAGATGCCCCAAAATGACTTAGAGAAGCCATCATCAATCCTACTCGGAAGACCATTCCTGAAGACCTCGAAGTTCAAATTGGATGCTTTTTCAGGAACATACTCTTTTGAAATAGACGGCCGAGTAGTAAGCTTCAATCTGAATGGAGTTATGAAGCACCCTCCAGAAGATCATTCTATCCTCCAGTGTGACATCATAGATGAAATCGAGGCTGAAGTTCACCAGGAGGAGTTAGCAGAGAAGTACATAGGACATGGTCCGAGTGTGGAAACACTTTCTGAGGACAATGAAAGTACTTTACCATTGTCACCAACTCTAGACAATCTAGAGCCTGGCCATGAGCAGAAGTTAGAATTAAAACCCCTCCCTCCACACCTCAAATATTCTTACCTTGAGGACAAGCAGAAGTTTCCAGTTATCATTGCACGGGAACTCACTTCTCAACAGGAAGAGCAGTTACTTAGTGTGCTGAGGAGGCACAAGAAGGCAATTGGGTAGAGTTTGGCAGACATAGTAGGCATCAACCCTCAAGTTTGTGAACACATAATATTTTTAGAAGAGGGAGCTAGGCCTGTTTGTCAACCCCAGAGAAGACTGAATCCCACTATCTTGGAGGTTATCAAAAAGGAAGTGACCAGACTACTTGAGGTGAATATCATCTATCCCATCTTAGACAGTGAATGGGTAAGCTCAGTACAAGTGGTGCCCAAGAAGTCTGGAGTCACCACAGTGAAGAATGAGCATGGAGAGCTCATAGCAACCAGAGTACAGAACGTCTGGAGGGTCTGCATTGATTACAGGCGCCTAAACCAGGCCACTCGTAAGGATCACTATCCTCTTCTATTCATTGATCAAATGCTGGATCGCCTTTCAGGTAAATCGCATTATTGATTTTTAGATGGTTACACAGGCTATTTCCAGATTCATATAGCTCCTGAAGATCAGGAGAAGACTACTTTTACCTGTCCTTTTGGGACTTATGCTTATAAGAGGATGCCATTTGGCTTGTGCAATGCACTAGCTACTTTCCAAAGGTGCATGATGAGTCTTTTCTCTAACCTCATTGAGGACTGTATGGAGGTTTTTATGGATGATTTTAGCATTTATGGTGATTTTTTAGCCTTTACTTAGATAGTTTATCTAGAGTATTAGATAAATGTGTCAGTACAAACCTTGTATTGAATTTTGAAAAATGTCACTTTATGGTTAAACAAGGTATTGTACTAGGACATGTTGTTTCTAATACTGGCATTTCTGTAGATCCAGCAAAGGTGGATGTTATTTCTAGTTTACCTTACCCCTCCTCTGTGAGGGAAGTCCATTTGTTCCTTGGCCATGCAGGTTTTTACCAGAGATTCATTAAGGACTTCAGTAAGGTAGCACTTCCCTTATCCAGATTACTGCAGAAAGATATTGAGTTCGAGTTCAGTGAGCATTGCAAACAAGCGTTTGATAAACTGAAGATTGCCCTGACTCAAGCTCCAATTGTGAGAGGACCTGACTGGAGCCAGCCATTTGAGATCATGTGCGATGCTTCCAACCATGCAGTAGGAGCAGCACTGGCTCAGCGTGAAGGTAAGGACCCCTTTGTAATTGCTTATGCGTCTAAGACTTTAGACGCCGCTCAGTCTAATTACACTACTACTGAGAAAGAGCTTCTTGCTATTGTTTTTGCTCTGGATAAATTCCGAGCGTATTTACTTGGTACTAAAGTAGTAGTGTACTCAAACCACACAGCTCTAAAGTATTTTTTAGCTAAAAAGGAATCCAAACCAAGGCTTATACGTTGGATACTGCTACTACAAGAATTTGATTTAGAAATAAAGGATAGGAGTGGTAACCAGAATTTAGTAGCGGACCACTTAAGTCGACTTGAGCACATTAAAGATGACTCCACTCCTATAGTTGATAATTTCCCATTTGATAACCTGCAAGCAGTATCTGAGGTAGTCCCTTGGTATGCACCTGTAGCTAATTATCTAGTTAGTCGCACCTTTCCTCCAAACTTTACTAAGCATCAAAGAGACAAGCTAAAAAGCGAGTCTAAATATTATATATGGGATGACCCGTATTTATGGAGATGTGGCGCTGACAAGGTAATTAGACGGTGTGTGGCTCAATCAGATTTCCAGTCCATCTTAGAGGCCTGTCACTCATTTGACAGTGGAGGACATTTTGCCCTTCAAAGAACAGCTAGAAAAATCTTAGACTGTGGGTTCTGGTGGCCTACTCTTTTTAAAGACGCTGCTGAATTTTGTAAATCCTGTTTCCCATGCCAAAAATTTGGTAATATATCTAGGAGGGATGAGATGCCTCAACAGATTATGCTTTTCTGTGAAATTTTTTATGTTTGGGGAATTGACTATATGGGTCCATTTCCAAATTCTAATGGTTATTTTTATATATTGTTAGCTGTAGATTACGTTTCCAAATGGGTGAAAGCAATTCCTACCCGCACTGATGATGCTAACACTGTTGTTTCCTTTGTTAAAAACCATATTATTTGTCGCTTTGGATCACCGTGAGCAATCGTGAGCGATCAAGGCACCCATTTTTGTAACAGGAGACTAACAGGATTACTGAAGAAGCATGGGATAATTCATAAAGTAGCAACAGCCTACCATCCTCAGACTAATGGGCAAGCCAAAGTGTCTAACAAAGAGATAAAGTGCATATTACAGAAGATAGTCAAACCTCATAGAAGAGACTGGAGCACTAGGCTATAAGATGCACTTTGGGCATACAGAACAGCATACAAGACACCCATTGGGATGAGTCCCTTTCGCTTAGTTTATGGAAAAGCCTGTCATCTCCCAGTAGAAGTAGAGCAAAAAGCCTTTTGGGCAGTAAAAGAGTGCAACATGGGATTTGAGAAAGCCGGAGCTGAAAGGAAGTTACAACTGCAAGAATTGGAAAGCCTTCGCCTGGAAGCTTATGAGAACTCAAGACTGTACAAGGAAAAGATAAAGGCTGTACACGATCAGCACATCAAGAGGAAAGAGTTCCAACCTGGGGACTTAGTCCTCCTTTACAAATCTAGACTGAGGCTCATGCCAGGCAAGTTGAGATCAAGATGGGAAGGTCCATGTAGAGTAGAGAAGGCTGAGTCGTACGGAGTTTTTCACCTAAGTCATCCTTCAAGCTCTTAACTCATCAAAGTTAATGGACATCGTTTGAAGCTATATCATGGTGAGAAGGTGACGAAAAATAAGGAGTTAAAAATCTTCCTCTTGGAGGATCCACTCACAGTAGAAGACTGATCTAGTAGAGCGTCCAACTTAAGGACGTTAAAGCAAAGTGCTAGGTGAGAGACAACCCACCATGGTATGATCGTTCCTTTCTTTATTCTAAGTTTTATTTTTCAATAACTCTTCTCCTTATTATCACATTTAGTTTGCATCTGTATTTGCATATTTTTATGTTTTTTTTTAAAAAAAAAAAGAGGGAGAGCACGGGACGCGACAGCGTCGCCGACGCGTCCGCATCGTATGTACATCAGGAAGAAAAATGCAATCAAATAGAGAGTCATGCGAGAGTGTGGATGGAGGTGTGAATTTGGCACAAATCACCCCACGCGACCGCGTCGCTGACGCGTTTACGTCACATGGGAAACATGCCTCCCACGCGTCCGCATCACTCACGTAGACGCGTGACCCGAAAATTGACGTAAGAAAGGGTGCACGACCGAAAGTTGTGCTAGAGTGGTGCTGGACTGGTGTTGAATGCACAAGCCTTACCACACAAATGCATGGCTCACGCGTCCGCGTCATATCCCTATACTGACCACTCACGCGATCGCGTCGACCACGCGACCGCGTCACCCTAGATTTTGGCAATACTAAGTTTTGAACAGAGAGTTGTGCGAGCGCGAGGCTACCCTCGCGCCAGTAGAACAAAACACGTCACGCGTCCGGGTGACCGACGTGACCGAAGAACGGATGCTTGACAGTTTAGAATTCAGAATGAATTCCCGTTGCAAGTATAGTTTCTAAACCAAGCAATCACCCTTTCTTACAAACGTTTTGGTTGTCACAAGTAACAAACCCCTTTGAAATTGATAACCGAAGTATTTAACCTCGGGTCGTCTTCTCAAGGAATTGTAGGGAGGTGTTCTTATTATTGGTTATGTGTCTTGTAAATTGGGGGTTTTGAAAGTGAGGAACAGGTAATTTAAATAACAAGGAAAATAAATTGCAGGAATTAATAAATTAATATCTAATAAAACTCTTGGCAAGGTATAAAAACCGGAAGTCCTATCCTAGTTATCCTTATCAATTGTGATGAGAATTAGATTTTTCTCCCACTTTGTTAACCTCTAACTATGAAGGTAAGTTAAGTGGATGAATTAATTTGAATCCTCAAGTCCTAATCTTTCCTTGGGAAAGGCTAGAGTTATTGAACTCGAATTAATTCTTGAAAAATTCCAATTTTCAGTCAACACCTCGAGTTTGATAACTCAAGCGTCACCAATTATTTAACCAAAGCCAAAAGAGAAAATTCTAAATTAAATTGAAGATATCATAAATAGAATAAAGCAATCATAAATCTAAAACACATCAAATTACATTTAAACATAAATTCAAATCTAACATGGAAAAATTCATAAATGAAATTGGAAAAATAAATAAAAGGAATATTGAACCTGAGAAGCAGTTGAAATCCTAAATCCTTTAAGAGGAATCCTAATCCTAAAACCTAAGAGAGAGGAGTGAACCTCTCTCTCTAAAAACTATATCTAAAATATGAAAAGTGAATGTATGAGTTGATGATTATGAATGAATGGATTCCCCCACTTTATAGCCTCTAATCTGTTTTTTCTGGGCCGCAAACTGGGTCGAAAACAGCCCAGAAATTGCTGGAGAAGAAATCTGCCACGCTGACTTTCGTCACTGCGACGCGTCCGCGTGGAGCATGCGTTCGCGTCGCCTAGCGTCAGGGCAACTATGGCATATTATATTTCAAATCGAAGCCTGGACGTTAGCTTTCCAACGCAACTGGAACCGCGTCGTTTGGACCTCTGTAGCTCATGTTATGACTGTTTTAGTGCGAAGAGGTCAGGCTGGACAGCTTTGCAGTTCCTTCAACTTCTTGTATTCCTTCCACTTTCGCATGCTTCCTTTCTAGCCTCCAAGCCATTCCTTCCCTGTAATCTCTGAAAATATTTAACACACATATCAAGGTATCGAATGGTATAAAAGGAGAATTAATATTAATGAAATTAAGGTCAAAGGAGAATATTTTCAATCATAGCACAAAATCGGGAAGGAGAATATAAAACATGCAAATAGTATGAATAAGTGGGTAAAGATTGATAAAAACCACTCAATTAAGCACAAGATAAACTATAAAATAGTGGTTTATCAACCTCCCCACACTTAAACATTAGCATGTCCTCATGCAAAGCTCAAGAGAAGCTATAAAGGAGTAAAGAGGAATGGTAGAATGTATGAAATGCAACCTATCTATATGAATGCAACTATACATGCTAAGATGTTTCTACCTACTTGGGTAAAAGTAAATAAGTTCTCCTAGACAAAAATAATTCAAATTTCACTAATTAAAATTATACAGTAAAGACAAGTAAACTTGTAAGAAAATAGCTCATGAAAGCAGGGAATATAGAATTAAGCATTGAACCCTCACTGGTAGTGTATATCACTCTAATCTCTCAAGTGTCTAGGGTTAATCATTCTACTCTTCTCTAGTCATGCTTTCTAAACTTTGTTTTTCATCTAACCAATCAACAAATATTTAGTATACCAATGCAAACATCATGAGGTCTTCTCACCTAACATATACATACTTTACATAATTTTAAAATGCTTTACCTAGCTACCCAAATTTTTTTCCACTTTTGTGTTACATGCTCATGTATCAAACTTATTTTTTGAATTTTGTCCCATGTGCATTGATTCTTTTTATTTTGCATTTGGGGTAATATTATTTTTCTTTCTCTTTTTTTTGTATCCCCTTATTTAATTAATTAATTTTTTTTTTCAATGCACATGGTAATTCAATTATTTTTATTTCTCATGAGCATGCTTTCCAAATTTTCAAATAACTTATTCAATTTAATTCTATTTTTTTTTCTATCATCCCATGTTCCCATAAAATTCCCCATACTTAAATTATACACAATATCTATCTTAAGCTAACCAAGGATTCAACTTGGGATTTTTAATTGTTTTTCTACTTAAGGCTAGTAATGTGGTTATAAAACAGAAGGGGGTTAAAAAGTTCAAAGTGGCTAACAAGGGTGATGTAAAAGGTAGGCTTATTTGGGATAAGTGAGCTAATAACAAATAATGGCCTCAATCATATGCAAGCATGTAAATATACTAAATAATGGACATATAGAACGGAACAAAGCAAAGATTGCAATTATAGAGAAGAAAACACACAAGAATAAAAATTTTATTGTTAAATAATGTAACCATATAAATAAGCTCAAAATCTCACAGGTTGTGTGTTCTTTAGCTTTTTAAACTATGTTCCAAATACAACTTCAAACAAGTTTTAACAGAAAAAAATTTTCAATTTAAATTAGTGAAATACTATAAAAATTTCTTGAAAAAGAAAATATTACTTCAACTAAGTAGTAACTAAATACGTAAAATCAAATAAACATGCAATCAAATATGCAAATGCAACAATGAACAAACAAAGAAAATAGAGTATTGGTGTTGAAAAGAAGGTAACTAACCCCTGGAAGTCGGTATCGACCTCCCGACACTTAAAGGTTGCACCGTCCTCGGTGCATGCTAAGATGTGCAAGTGGATGGGTGGCTTTACTGATACTTTTCTCCAAAGATTGTGCAGGTGGACTTGTTTGTCTTCCTATTAAGAAGCTTTTCCTCTCCCTTTGTGGTGGCCATCCTGAAAGAATAGAAAAAGAAGAAAAGTAACCCAAAATAAAGATAGAAAATAAATAAAATATGGATGTTAATGCCAGATAATAAGGGTCTCAATTACATGGTAGCTACAACATGCAAGTGAAAAAATAGTAGAAGTACATGGCAAATCAAGAGTGCAAAAAATTTGCAACAAAGGAGAGGGGAATGTGGGTAATGCAAGATAGTATAAGTTCATATCAATGCAAGAGAAGTACGAGTATCATAAAAGATTAGCGTTGATTTAAATAATGTTACCCAATCAGAATAAAACAAGTCATAAGCACCAAGAAAATACCAGAAAAGATGTAACAGTTGAATAAGAACATTTGAACACCAATGAAAAATAATAAATTTAAAAAAGAAAATAAAAATGTGCACAAAATTAAAATGCAATGAATGAAAGTATGCAAATAAATAAAATAAAATAAAAGTGAAAAGGCATGAGAAGTTAAAAAGATGAAGAAAAAGAAAGTAAGAAAGGAGAGAGAAAGAAGAAAAGATAGAAGAAATTAGGATTAGAAAAGAAAAGATAAGATAGTTGGCGCTGATCTGGATAAGTTGTGCGAAGCATGCGACGCGGACGCGTGGGTCAAGCGTTCGCGTGGAGTAATTTGTGCCATTAGTGCGAGGGCAGCCTCGCGGTCGCACAACTCTCTATTTTAAATGCAGTTTGCCAAAAATCTGGGTGACGCGGTCGCGTGGTTGACGCAATCGCGTGAATGGCCATACTTTGAAAAACGACGCGGATGTGTGGGCCACGCGTTCGCGTGGGAGGGCTTAGGCTTCTAGCACGAGTCCAGCCCCATTCCAGCCCAACATAATGCCATACAGCCATTTACGTCAATTTTACAGGGCCACGCGTTCGCGTGGGTGACGCGGACGCGTGGGGAGGCTATTTTTCAAATGACGCGGCCGCGTGGGTGACGCAGTCGCGTGGGCATATTTGTGCCTAAAGCACGCCTCCAGCCACGCTCTCGCGTGACTCTCTGTTCACTTTTCTTTTCTTCCTAATCCACTTGTGATGCGGACGCGTCAGCGACGCTTACGCGTCGCGTGCATTTTTTTTATTATGCAAAATGCAGAATGCAGTATGCAGATGTTATGAATTATTCCAGGTTCAATGAAGTAAAATAAAACTGAAAACAGACAAAACTAAATAAAATTATAATTGGAAAAGGAACGATCATACCATGGTGGATTGTCTCCCACCTAGCACTTTTAGTTAAAGTCCTTAAGTTGGACATTTGGTGAGCTCCCTGGTATGGTGGCTTGTGCTTGAATTCATCCAAAAATCTCCACCAATGTTTGGAATTCTAGTAGCCTCCGGGATCCCAAACTAGGTGCAAAAAGCCTTCAAGTAAGTTAAAGCAAGTGACAAGGCCCCAAGAGTGTTGATTGCCAGAATGAATTCTGGGGTCCCAAATCTTGCTTTTGCACCCGTCTTCTTGTTGATCATTATGATTCCATCCGGGTAGCAAGCAATCTGAATTCTCACTAAAGCGGCCAAACAACTTCCTAGACCCATTCAGTTGAGCTTTACACCAACCCTTGCATTTAAACTTTGAGCACACAACCATGTTGAACCTTGCATGACAACTCCAACTACTAACCATCTTCCTTTTATGCTTAATGCCACAAAGAGCTCTAAGCTGACCATCTGTTTCAAGTAAAGCATATTCAAGTGAGCAAATTAAGCTTAGAGTTGAAAGATTTACCCACTTGAATGAAGGAATGGATGGTGATGGCTTTGGGGGAGAGGTCTCCAACAGCATTGGCAAGGTGATTTCCAGCTCCAGTCCCTTGAGTTCTTCCTTGTTAACTTCCACCTCCTTGCAAGTTTTTTCAATTTCAACCTCTTCCTCTTGGTAGCTTTCTTCCAATTTGATCTCTTCTTCATTGTTCACCAAGGGCATGGGAGGTTGTGCTTCTTCTTCTTTAATTTCCATGTCAAGTCCAATGGGAGAGGATTCAATTGTAGATAAGAATTCATCAATGATTGAATCCATCTCTTGATCAACCTCTTCAAAGTCTTCAATCATGATATGCCTTGGAGGTTGTACACCCTTCTCAACAACAAATTCAAACTCCTTAGAAGGGGGTTCTATGACTGGGCTTTCCCATAGAGGTTCAGCATCTCCTAAGTCTTCGACCACTTCTTCCTCTTTAACGATTACGGCTTCCTCCAATTGTTCCAATACAAAGTCATGCTTCTCACTGTCCATGGGGGTTCCTTGAGTGTCCGAACATCGGGAAGCTAATTGATTTATTGCTTGTTCCAGTTGATGAAGGGTTGCATGAAATTGATCTACTGTTTCCTTGAGGCGAGCCTGTGGTTCTTGGGTTGATGGAAATGGACATGTGATAAACCACTATTTTATGGTTTATATTGTGTTTAATTGTATGGTTTTATCATGATCTTTACCTACTTATTCGTTAAATAAGCATGCATTTATAATTCCTTCCTAAAGTTATTGCATGATTGAAAACTTGCTTCCTAGAGACTTTTAATTATGTATTTTATTTCTCTTTTATTCCATTCGATGCCATGATCTGTGTGTTAAGTGTTTCAGGCTTTATAGGGCATGAATGAGTTGGAGATTGGAAAGGAAGCTTGCAATAATGGAAGGAACACAAGAAATTGAGGAGATGACCAGCGAGAAGTGACGTGGCCGCATTGATGACGCGACCGCGCGAAAGAAAGGAAATTGCAATGACGTGGCCGCATGGATGACGCGACCGCGCGACATGGAATAGCACAAGTGACGCGGCCGCATGGATGATGCGACCGCGTGGAAAAGCAGAAAGCCAAATGACGCGGCCGCATGGATGACGCGACCGCGTGACATGCGCGATTTGCATAATCTGCAGAATTGCTGGGGGCAATTTCGGGTCTTATTTTGACCCAATTTTCGACCCAGAAAAGCATACTAGAGCCAAAGAACATGCAGAAACCAACAATAACATTCATTCCGCATAGTTTTAGTTTTTAGATCTAGTTTTTTCTCTCTTCTAGGTTTTCTCTCTACACATTCATAGTTTTTTGGATTTGTTATGTTCATTATTTTTCCATTGGGATATTGAGAAGAGTTATTGCCTCATCAAGACTTCGACATTCTAGTTCGTTCTCTTTACTTGTCTCTTACTCTTCCATGTTCCTTAATTCACTTAATTTTACTATTGGATTATTTTAGCATTTATTAATACAAGAATTACTTTTTATTTTCAATTAATCCTTTGATCATTATTTATCATGTCTTTCTTTAATTCCCTTTCCTATGTTATGAATTCTTCATTTAAAATGAGCGAGTAGTTCTCTAACTTGATGGGGAGTTGATTGAAAGAAACCCTTGAGTTGGGATGCTCAAAAGAAAGATTGTAATTGGGTTTATTGTTGGATTGCTCTCTAGTCACTCACACCAATCCTCCCAAGAGCGGATTGGAACTTGTGGATAGAATAGCATTCCAACTTGTTTAACTTTTCCTTACTTAGTAAAGGACAACTAAACAGAATAACCCCCAATTATCAATTAATCTTGAGAGTACTGCAACAGAATAGGGCTTCCAGCAAATCAACTCCCAGTCAAGGCTTTTATTTAACTTTATATAAATTCTCTAATTTAATTTTCTGCCATTCAACTCAAACCTTTTTGAAAACAACTGATTAGTAAAATAGCACACTTTTCTGCAACTCGTTGGGAGACGACCTGGGATTCATACTCCCAGTATTTTGATTTTAATTTCTGTGACACCCTTCTAAATTGATAAGCAGATTTCTGGTTGGTTGAGAACTACACTTGCAACGCATATTTTATAATCATTCTCAACTCGCCAATTTCCGCTCGCATCAATTTTTGGCGCCGTTGCCGGGGAGTTGCAATAGAGTGCTAAAGTTATTAATTGGAATTGATTTATTTACATTTTATTTTATTTTGTTACTATGAGCTGCTTGTTTCTTTCGTTAGATGACACGTTCGCTTCCTGATCCAAGCTTGCTAATATTCGATCTTGAGATTGAAAGAACTATTTCACGAATAAGGCAAGCTCGGCGTCAGTTAGTCCTCTCTGAGGGCGGATCTGAAACGTCATTTGAGAAAGAAACCAGCCCCCGTTCTACTGATTTGGTTGTTTCATGCGCAGGTAACATGGCAGCAGCCAAGAGAGTTACTATCCAGGAGGCTGGAGCCCCTGATTTTACAATGCAACCATTTCAAGCGCATAACCCAGCGGTAGCTACAGATTTTGAAATAAAGACCGCATTGCTCAATTTGATGCCCAAGTTTCATGGCTTACCTTCTCAAGAGCCTATCAAGCACCTGAGAGATTTTCAGGCAGCCTGTTCTACTGTCAAGCGTGAGGGTGCAGATGAAGCTTCAATTTTGCTGAAAGCTTTCTCGTTTTCTCTTGAGGGGAAGGCAAGAGAATGGTACTACACTCAACCAGCAGCCATTGTATCCAACTGGGATACACTGAGGAGAGAATTCTTGGAAAAGTTCTTTCCAGCTGAAGTTACTGATAAACTGAGGAAAGATATTTCCATCATTGTTCAGGATGAATCCGAGACGCTTTATGAATATTGGTAGCACTTCAATAATCTTCTGGAAACTTGCCCCCACCATATGATTGACACGATAGTGTTACTCGGTTATGTCACACAGGGAATGAGGCCCCAAGATAAGACCACATTGGAAAGTGCTAGCAATGGGTCTATGAAAAAGTACAAGACCACTGATAAGGCATGGCAATTGATCAGCGACTTAGCTGAATCTACTAGGAAAAACAGGCAGAAATAAGGCCGTGCAAAAGCTGTGGCAGAAGTATCCTCTAGCAGAGAGACTGCCGCTTTAACTCAGAGTATCTGTGAAATGACCAAATTGCTGAAGCAAATGCAATTGAATCAACAACAAGTTCAGCAAGCTCAACCTTCTCCAGCACAGCAAAACCAACAGTTAGTCCCACAGAGAGTTTGTGGAATATGCGCTGATTACAGCCATTATACTGATGAATGTCCGCAGCTCCAACAGGAAGACAACACCGTGGCAGCCACACATAATTTCTATGACCGCCCCAACTAAGGGTACAATCAAGGTGGCAATTACAACCACAGATGGCAAGACAATTCTAACCAGTACTAGAGGGACAACAACAACAACAGAGGAGGCAGAGATAATCAGGGAAATCAGAGGTGGAATAACAAAAACAACAGGCAGCAGAATCAGAATTAGCCTTACAGAGCACCTGACTTAAGGCAATCCCAAGGACCACAGAATACCCAACAACAGACCTCTCAAGTTACCTATCCTTCTGCATCTGCCAATGATGACTTACTATAATCTATTGATCGGAGACAGCAGACCATGGAAGATAACATTAATGTCACTCTAAATGGTCTGAACGCTACTTTGCAAGCTCTTGTCTCCCAGATAGGATCAATGAATAACTCCAAAAACCAACCTTTGAGCTCCAGTGGAATTCCCTCTCAACCATTACCCAATCCCAAGGGTGGTATTAATGCCATCACCCTGAGGTCCGGAACCACACTGCAGGAGAGGAATCAAGAGGAGCCAAACCCACCAGAACACGCCTCAGTTGAAGAGGTAGTAGAAATAAAAGATGTTGAAGAAGAAGAGGACATATAGGACGTGGCTAAAGAAGAAGAGGTGCAACCACAGGAGGAAGCACTAAAAGGCGCAGACACTGCAAAAAATGCCACTCCCATTCCATTTTCACAACTTGCCAGGAAGCCTAGAAAGCAGCTGGAACCTGATCCAAAAATGGTAGAGATATTCAAAAAGGTTGAGGTAACTGTTCCTCTATTTGATGTTATTCAACAGGTACCTAAGTATGCTAAGTTTCTAAAAGATTTATGTATACATAAAGACAAAATTAATGAATTAGAAACTATTCCTTTAGGAAGTTCCATATCTGCTTTAATGGGAGGTTTACCTGAAAAGTGTAGTGATCCAGGTCTTTGTATAGTTAATTGTACTATTGATGGTGTGATAATTTCTGAATGCATGTGTGATTTAGGAGAATGTGTGAGTATAATGCCTTTGTCTATATATGATGTTTTGAGGCTCCCTCCCTTAAAAAGGTCGGCAGCTCTTTTTGTGTTAGAAGATAAAAGCATTATTACAGTGGTTGGAGTTGCTGAAGATGTACTAGTAGGCATTAAGGGACTCACGTTCCCCACTGATTTTTATATGCTGTAAATGCCCCAAAATGACTCAGACAAGCCATCATCAATCCTACTCGGTAGACCATTCCTGAAGACTTCAAAGTTTAAATTAGATGCTTTTTCCAGAACATACTCTTTTGAAATAGATGGCCGAGTAGTGATCTTCAATCTGAATGGAGTTATGAAACATCCTCCAGAAGATCACTCTATCCTCAAGTGTGACATTATAGATGAAACCATGGCTGAAGTTCACCAGGAGGAATTTGAAGAGAAGCACACAGGACAAGGTCCAAGTGTGGGGACATTCTCGGAGGACAATGACAGTGCCTTACCGCGTTTACCAGCTCCAGACAACCCAAAGCCTAAACATAATCAGAAGTTAGAATTAAAACCCTTTCCTCCACACCTCAAATATGCTTACCTTGAAGACGGACAGAGGTTTCCAGTTATCATTGGAAGGGAACTCACTTCTCAACAGGAAGAGCAGCTACTTGGTGTGCTGAGGAGGCACAAGAAGGCAATTGGTTGGAGTTTGGCAGACATAGTAGGCATAAACCCCCAAGTCTGTGAGCATAGAATATTTTTAGAAGAAGGAGCAAGACCTGTCCGTCAACACCAGAGAAGACTGAACCCCACTATCCTATAGGTTGTCAAAAAGGAAGTGACCAGACTACTAGAGGCAGATATCATCTATCCCATCTCAGACAGTGAATGGGTAAGCCCAGTACAAGTGGTGCCAAAGAAGTCTGGAGTCACTACAGTGAAGAATGAGCATGGAGAGCTCCTGACAACCAGATTTCAGAATGCTTGGAGGGTCTGCATTGACTACAGATGCCTCAACCAAGCAACCCGTAAGGATCACTATCCTCTCCCATTCATTGATCAAATGCTGGATCGCCTGTCAGGTAAATCGCATTATTGCTTTTTAGATGGTTACACAGGTTATTTCCAGATTCATATAGCTCCTGAGGATCAGGAAAAGACCACTTTTACATGTCCTTTTGGGACTTATGCTTACAAGAGAATGCCCTTTGGCTTGTGGAATGCACCAGCTACTTTCCAGAGGTGCATGATGAGTCTTTTCTCTGATCTTATTGAGGACTGTATGGAGGTTTTTATGGATAATTTTAGTGTTTATGGCGATTTCTTTAGCCTTTGCTTAGATGGATTATCTAGAGTATTAGATAGGTGTGTCAGTACGAACCTGGTATTAAATTTTGAAAATGTCACTCTATGGTTAAACAAGGAATTGTACTAGGACATGTGTCTAACAATGGCATTTCTGTAGATCCAGGAAAGGTGGATGTTATTTCTAGTTTACCTTACCCCTCTTCTGTGAGAGAGGTCCGTTCTTTCCTTGGCCATGCAGGTTTTTACAGGAGGTTCATTAAGGACTTCAGTAAGGTAGCACTTCCCTTATCCAAATTACTGCAGAAAGATATTGTGTTCGAGTTCAGTGAAAATTGCAAACAAGCGTTTGATAAGCTGAAAAACCGCCCTGACTCAAGCTCCAATTGTGAGAGGACCAGACTGGAGCCAACCATTTGAAATAATGTGCGATGCTTCCAACCATGCAGTAGGAGTAGCACTGGCTCAGCGTGAAGGTAAGAATCCTTTTGTTATTGCTTACGCGTCTAAAACTTTAGATGCAGCTCAGTCGAATTACACTACTACTGAGAAAGAGCTTCTTGCTATTATTTTTGCTCTGCATAAATTCCGAGCCTATTTACTTGGTACTAAAGTAGTAGTGTATTCAGACCACGCAGCTCTAAAGTATTTATTATCTAAAAAGGAGTCCAAACCAAGGCTTATACGTTGGATACTGCTATTACAAAGAATTTGATTTAGAAATTAAGGATAGGAGTGGTAACCAGAATTTAGTGGCAGACCACTTAAGTCGCCATGAGCACATTACAGATGATTCCACTCCTATAGCTGATAATTTCCCATTTGATAACCTGCAAGCAGTATCTGAGATAGTCCCTTGGTATGCACCTGTAGCTAGTTATCTAGTTAGCCGCACTTTTCCTCCGAACTTTTCTAAGCATCAAAGAGACAAGCTGAAAAGTGAGTCTAAATATTATATATGAGATGACCCATATTTATGGAGATGTGGCGCTCACCAGGTAATTAGATGGTGTGTGCCTCAATCAGAATTCCAGTCCATCTTAGAGGCCTGTCACTCATCTGAGAGTGGAGGACATTTTGGCCCTCAAAGAACTGCTAGAAAAATCTTAGACCGTGGATTATGGTGGCCTACTCTTTTTAGAGACGCTGCTAAATTTTGTAAATCTTGCTTCCCATGCCAAAAATTCGGTAATATATCCAGGAAGGATGAGATGCCTCAACAGATTATGCTTTTTTGTGAAATTTTTTATGTTTGGAGCATTGACTTCATGGGTCCATTTCCAAATTCTAATGGTTATTTCTATATATTGTTAGTTGTGGATTACGTTTCCAAATGGGTGGAAGCAATTCCTACCCGCAATGATGATGCTAACACTGTTGTTTCCTTTGTGAGAAACCATATTATTTGTCGCTTTGGATCACCACGAGCAATTGTGAGCGATCAAGGCACCCATTTTTGTAACAGGAGACTAACAGGACTAATGAAGAAGCATGGGATAATTCATAAAGTTGCAACAGCCTACCATCCTCAGACTAATGGGCAAGCCGAGGTGTCAAATAGAGAGATAAAGCGTATCTTGCAGAAGATAGTCAAACCTCATAGAAGAGACTGGAGCACCAGGCTACAAGATGCACTCTGGGCATACAGAACAGCATACAAAACACCCATTGGGATGAGTCCTTTCCGCTTAGTTTATGGAAAAGCTTGTCATTTTCCTGTTGAAATATAGCAAAAATCCTTTTGAGCAGTAAAGGAATGCAACATGGGAATTGGAAAAGCCGGAGCTGAAAGAAAGTTGCAACTGCAGGAGCTAGAAAGCCTTCGCCTAGAAGCTTATGAGAACTCAAGACTATACAAGGAGAAGATGAAGGCTGTACATGATCAGCACATCAAGAGGAAAGAGTTCCAACCTGGGGACTTAGTCCTCCTCTATAAATCTCGACTAAGGCTCATGCCAGGCAAGTTGAGATCAAGATGGGAAAGTCCATACAGAGTAGAGAAGGCCGAACCGTACAGAGTTTATCACCTAAGCCATCCTTCAAGCTCTGAACCTATCAAAGTTAATGGACATCATTTAAAGCTGTACCATGGCGAGAAGCTGAAGAAAAACAAGGAGCTTGAGATCTTCCTCTTGGAAGATCCCTGACGTTAGGATTTTTACCAGTAAAGAGATTCATAGAAACAGTTGCGTTGTAGATATAGTCTCTAAACCGACAAAATTCCCTTCGTACAAACGTTTTGGGTGTCACAAGTAACAAACCCCTTTAGAAATTGTTAACCGAGTATTCAAACCTCGGGTCGTTTTCTCAAGGAACTGCGAGGAAGTATGTTCTTACTATTGGCTATAAAGGTTGTAATCGGGGTTTAGAAGATGAGAATCAAGTAATTTAAATGACAAGTAAAGTAAATGGCAATTAAAATAAATAAATACTATAAAGCAGACTTTTGGCAAGGTAAGAGAAGTTGGAGGTCCAACGTAGTTATCTCTCTCAACTATAATGAAAGTTGAATCTAAACTCCACTTGATCAACCTGTACTAGGGCAAGGGAAGGTCAAGGGACTAATTAAATTGACCTTTGAATCCTATTTATTTCCTAAGAAAAGGTTGGGATTACTCAAGTTCAGCTCAATTAGTAAGATAACGATTATCAATTATGTTGAGTTTAATAACTGTTGAGTTACTAAATTCTTAACCAGGACCAAAAGGGGAAAAAGTAAAATAGCTAGAATAATAAAAATATCCTTAGATGGGAAGCAATGGTAACTTAAATCAAAGAGAACAATGATAAACTGAAAATACCTCAATTATCATTAATTCGAATAACAGTCTGTAACATGGAAGAATTCTTAAATCAAATTATAATAATCGATTCAAATGTTGGAATAAATAAATAAAAGTAAAACTAAAATAAAAGAACATTAAACCTGGGATCTAGAGTTACTCTTAAAACAAGAAGAAATCCTAAATCTTAAAAGAGAGAGAGAGGATCTCCCTCTCAACTAAATCTAAATCATTGAAAAGTAAAATATGCGAGCTCTCTTTGAATGGGTGCATTCCCACACTTTATAACCTTTGGTCTATGCTGTCTGTACTTGGATCTGGGCCAAAAAGGGCTTCAGAATTCGCTGGGGGGGTATTCTGTAAATTCTGATACGTGGCCTCTGTCACGCGTCCGCGTGGGTCACGCGGTCGCGTCATTTGGAGCTTTTCCTTGCCACGCGGTCGCGTCAGTCATGCGACCGCGTCAGTCATGCGGCCGCGTCGCTGCTGATTCGTGCTTGGCACGCGATCGCGTCGTCCATGCGATCGCGTGGATACCAGTTTCCTTAAAGCTCCATTTTGCTTTCTCCTTCCATTTTAGTATGTTTCCTTTTCCATCCTTTAAGTCATTCTGCCTTAGAAAATCTGAAACTACTCAACACACTAATCTCGGCATCGAATGGAAATAAAGGTAATTAAATTCATTAATTTTAAAGCTTAGAAAACATGTTTCTCACAATATGACATAATAAGGAAGGGAAAGTGAAACCATACAGTTAATGTGAATAAGTAGGTGAAGGATTGTATAAATTACTCAAATTAAGCACAAAAGAACTCATGAAATATGGGTTTATCAACCTCCCCACACTTAAACACTAGCATGTCCTCATGCTAAATCCAAGGTAAATAATTAAGGTTAAAATGATGGAATGTCATGCAATGCAACCTAATTTAAATGCAACTACCTAAATGAATGATGCATCATGCAAATCTAATTTATTCACTCATATATAAAGCTTACATGTAGTTAAGTTAATTCACATTCTCAAGGAGTCATGTATATATATATAGCCAACCCTTAAATAATAAAGCATTTTAGCAAATGAGATGGGAAAGAAAACTTTGTACAATTAGTAAATTAAGTACAGATATATGTTGATGAGTTATTGAACCCTCACTGGATTTTGTGTTTACTCTCTAGTCACTCAGTGTTTATTGGGTTGATTCACTCCATCTTTCTTTTTATTCTTAATTTCTATAGCTTTGTTCTTCATCTAACCAATCAACAATTATAGAATATAGTCATACCAAAAAGTCATGAGGTCTTAATTAAGGTTGTAATGGGGCCAAGGTAAAGGTAAGGATTTATGTATAGGGTTAAGTGAGCTAATAAGCGAATCCTTAATTAGACTAAGATCTCACCTAACATACATTTTTAGCAAGATAAAACTTCTTTACCTATCATCCCATATCATCCCACTTATTGTTACATGCTCATGTTTCACTCTTTTATTTTTATCCCATGTGCATTGCTTTTATTTTGCATTGGGGAATTTCTTTTGTATCCCCTTTTATTCAAATACTGAAAAAAAAATAACTTTCTCTCTTTTTTTTTTAATGCACATGGTAATTGAATTACTTAGATTTTTTTCACGAACATGCTTCCCAAATTTATTTTATTTCTTTTAACTTCTCTTACCTTTTTGTTTCTATCATCCATGTTCCCAAAAATTTTCCCACATTTAACTCTATTCATGATTTTCTATCTTAAGCTAACCAAGGATTCACTTGGGATTTTCTTTTATTTTTCTGCTTAAGGCTAGTAATTTGGCTAAATTGAATAAAGGGGTTTTAAAAGGCTCAAGGGAGCTAACAAGGGTGATGTAAAAGGTAGGCTAATTTGGGGTGAGTGAGCTAAAATCAAATGATGGCCTCAATAATTATCTTGGTATGTATCTATTCTATATTCTATAATTGGACATATAGATTAAAGCAAAGGAAAGAACATCAGAATAAAAAGAAATGTAACACACAGAAATGAAATTATGGTTTGAATGCAACCATACAATTTAAGCTCAAGACTCACAGGCTATGTGTTCTCTAACTCAAGCATCATATATCATTTATATATTGTATGCAGGTTTAGTTAAAAATTCCCATTATTCTCATAAAAAAATTTATTTAGGGTGGCTTTTAAAGTTTTAATGTTCCTCCTTGATGAAATGTTGTCAGTTTAACTACATCATGTAATGCTATATACAAGGTTTGTGGATTTAAATCTGTTATGTTCAATTTCCTAGCTTACTTCCTTTTTATATTTTTCAATTTAAATTATACTATCTTATGCTAAAAAGGGTAAACTATACTAATTAATCCACTAATAAATCAGAATTGCAAACTAAACTAAATAACTAAAAAGAACTAAATGGCTAAAATATGAACTAAAGATGCAAAATGCAGAAAATAGAGTAAAAATACATAAAAGCAATGTATAAGTACTCAGAAAATAATAGTAAAAAGAAAAATACAGAAAAATATCCAAAATAAAAGAAAAAGTATGTAGTGGTTCACCAAAATAAACGCCAGAGATGGCGACCTCCCCACACTTAAAAGGAAGCATCGTCCTTGATACTCAATCAAGCCGGGTGTGAAGGAGTGTCATCACTGGGAGGGATGGTAACGGGGGTCTCAGTGGTGGTGGTGGGCTGAGGGTCTGGCTGATGTGGAGGAGGTGCTGACTGGATCGGGATCTCAAGATCCGCAGCCTCAATCTGATGTGGGACCGCTGCCTGTGGTGCGGCTGGTGCTGCCTCCTGGGGATGGGTCTCTGCCTCGGGCACATCCGCCTCCTCCTCAGATGCCTCGGATGGTGTGTCGGGCTCGGAGGGGATGTCGCCGGATCGTATCATCAGCTTTAGGTGCTCATAGCGCCGCTTGTTGCGACGCTCCATCTGGTCAAGTCGTCGGAACAAGCGGTGCACCAGATGATAGACGGGCTCTGTGGCAGGTGGAGGTGCAGTGGTGGTAGCAGGGGTAGGTGGTGCAGTAGTTGATGCACGGAAAACTTGTCTCTCAACAAATCTCCCTTCGACAAGTGTACCGAAGTTGTCGTCAAGTAAAAACTCACAATAGAGTGAGGTCGAATCCCACAGGGATTGATTGATCAAGCAACTTTAATTAGAAGAATTTCTAGTTGAGCGAATCTAGAATTTGGGTTGAGAGTTACAGAAAATAAAATGGCGGGAATGTAAATAACAGAAAAGTAAATGCTAGAATTAATGAACTAGAAGTAAATGACTGAGAATAAAATGCAGATTTGAAAATGGAAATGGGGGATTTGCTCATAAAAGTAAATAGCAGAAATTAAAGAGAATGGGTTAGATCAGAGATGGGGAGTTCATTGGGCTTAGGAGATGTTGCAATTCTCCGGATCAAGTTCATTTTCATCTCTTCCTCAATCAATGCACTCATTGACCTCCTTGGCAATCTTAAGTGATTGAGTTACAATTTCTTGCAATTCAATCTCTCAAATCTTGATCAATAGCCAATTCCTTGGTCAATTGCTCATGAGAAGAGATGAAGTATGGTCACTGATTATACCACATGCATTTCCCAAATCAAGTGTTGAGAGGGTTATAGTCACATACCCATCCAATTAGCTTGAGAGGGTTACAATTTCTAGCTTGATCTCTTCATTCCTCTTTCAAGGTTCAAAAGAGATCCAAGTTTGAATAGCTTCTCTTCCAAGATAACTACTCAATTGGATGAAGATCGAAAGCTTTCAAGTAAAATCAAGAGGAAAGATAGAAGAAGAATAATGAAAATTAGTATTGATCCATCAAATTACAGCAGAGCTCCCTAACCCAATGAAAGGGGTTTAGTTGTTCATAGCTCTTGAAAATGAAAACAAAGATGGAGAATACATCATAAAACTAGAAATTGCAAAGAAAGTAAATACAGAGAGTAGTTCTCTTTTTCCCAGCCTTCCAAAACTCATTCTCAGTTCAAAGCTACTCCTATATATACTACTCTTCTCAGCTTCTAGTGTGATTCTTCAAGTCTTGGGACTTTGGATCTTGAGTTTGAAGCAGTTCCTTTCTTTATTTGGGCTTGGCTTTACTTGCAGAGAGAAAGTGCGAAGTGGGCGGAGACTTTAGTTCAGGATGTTAGGGGTGTTAATATTTAGTGAGAATAATAGTTCGAGAACGTTAGTGACACTTAACATTGTCACTAACGTTCCAATGCACCCCTTTGCCTCACGTTAAAACCCACGTTAACTAGGTTAATGTGGCTTTTAACGTTGCCTTGTGAACCTTCGAGAACGTTAGTGACACTCAACATTATCACTAACGTTCCAGTGTGCCCCTTCTTGCTTCACGTTAAAGCCCACGTTAACTAGGTTAACGTGGCTTCTAACGTGGCCCTTGCCATCCTTCGAGAACGTTAGTGACATTCAACATTGTCACTAACGTTCCAATGTGCCCATAGGTTTCACGTTAGAGTCCACGTTAACTAGGTTAACGTGGCTTCTAACGTGGCCATCTTTAGCCATCCCAACGTTAGTGACAATGTTGAGTGTCACTAACGTTGGTTCATCCTTCATTCCTCATCGTTAGCTTCCACGTTAACCAAGTTAACGTGGAAGTTAACGTGACTCTTGGGGGTTGTGTGGTTGCTTCAATGTTAGTGACAATGTTGAGTGTCACTAACGTTGTCGACAACTCTTCATCCCTTACGTTAGTTCCCACGTTAACCAAGTTAACGTGGGAGTTAACGTGGTACTTTGCATCATAGGCCAACGTTAGTGACAATGTTGAGTGTCACTAACGTTGGCTTCTCTTCCCCCCTTAACGTTAGAGGCCACGTTAACTAGGTTAACGTGGCTTCTAACGTGGCCACTTATGAGTAATTGCCAACGTTAGTGACAATGTTAAGTGTCACTAACGTTGGCTCAACTTCTCTTCTCCATGTTAGAGTTCACGTTAACTTAGTTAACGTGACTCTCTAACGTGGGCATTGATGGCTTTTTGAGAGTGTTATTGGCAATCACTTTTCTCATTAACCTTGCAAGTTACCTCCCCTTTTTTTGCTTCCTTTTGGTCCTGAAATCAAGCAATAAAGTGCATCAAAGCTCTAGTCCAAGTCATGAGTAATGCAACATAATAATTGTCACTAAACTTATGCAAAATCCTCATGAAATTATGTAAAATGCACAATATATGCTTGAATCAAGGCATAGGTGAATATCTACCCAAAACTAGCTTATTTCCTAAAGAAATGATTAAAACTAACCTATAAACAGTAAAGAAAAGGTCAGTGAAACTGGCCAAGATGCCCTGGCATCAGTAGTGGAGGAAGAGGGTCCAGCAGACTGTGGGGCTGACTCATCAGGAGCAGTGAATGGTGCTGGTCTGTGGCCCAGGGCTAAGAAGTTTCAGCTGTGCGGAATGATCTTCATGCAATCCGCCGCTGGTGGTCTCTCATCGGCATCCTCCCATGGCACGTCAGCTCGACGGCCAAGCTGTGTAACTAGATATGGAAAGGGGAGAGTGCCTCGGACGTGGACCCTAGCCATATAATGCCGAATGAAACGTGGCAGATAAAGATCCTTACCCTCTAGCACACACCAAAGGAGGGTGATCATAGCAGCCGAGATCTCCGTCTCGTGAGTACTCGGCATCACATAATTACTCAAGATCTGATGCCATAACCGAGCCTCATCGTTCAAGTATGCTCTCTTGATCCCTCTAGGCATGGTAGTGTCCTGACCCATCTCCCAAGGAACTGTCGGGTCGAGAGCTATCCGTGCCTTCACGGCATCCCAATCAAACTTAATCTGGCGCATGTCCTCCTCAGCCTTTGAATAACCATCAGGCTGATCGAACTTGGCTGGGAGCCGGAGAATGTCCTCTAAGGCCTCCTCAGTGACCAGAATTTGTTTTCCTCTCAGGTTTACTGCATCTAGGGTGGTGAGGTAGTAGTTGCAGTAGAATTCCCGGACCCAAGATGAATTGACCTCTGTCAGTGTTCTCTCCAGAAAGAACCAGCCCCTTTGCTTAATTTGCTCAGTGGTGTACTGTTGGAGGGCTTCTGGAATCTTCAGAGTTCATTCCAGGTATAGATTTCTGGAGTTTGCAAAAGTCGGGTACCTCAACTCACAGTACCGGTTTGCAAATTTTTTAGGATCAGTTGTAGGGAGCAGCTGGTCAGCTTTTTCCTGCTGTGTGAAGTTCTTCTCCCGCCATGAAGAATCATGCATTAGAGCAATGATGGACTGGGAGGAATCTCCTCTCTTGCGCTTGCCAGTAGCTTTGTCTTTTCCTTTCCTCTGTGAGGCAGACATCCTGAAAAACAGAAAAGTAGGATATGGATAAAAATAGGAACGCAATTAGGTAATTAAATAAAGGAAGCTCAAAGCAGCAAGGGAGAAATAGAATAAGGAAAATGAGTAAATGAAGTGTGATTGAATTTATGTTAAATGGAAAAATAATCAATATGCCATGTTTAGAAAGTTAGAGGAAAGTGAAAATAATCAGAAAAGAGATTAAAAGTGTTAGTATGGTTAGAATTTGAAAAAGAAATTAGTAAATTAAAATTAGTGAGTTAGGAAAGTGCGGGTTAAAGTAAGTGGCATAGAAAAATTCTATATAACAAGGATTCACATGTAAGAATAGAAGTACTCATAATCAAACAAGGAAAACAGGGTGATGCTGATTCGAATAGAAATAAAGAGAGTAAAAATTGGAATCAGTGAATCACAAATGCAGTTTATCAACCAGGAAATCAAAGAGGATAAGAAAGTCTGCCATAGCATTCATGAAATGGTTTGGGTAAAGCAGAGTAAAACAGACTTCAGAAATGCCAAACCAAAACATGAATGAAAAAAAAAATTTTAAAAAATTTGGGCAGCATTTTGGCTAAAATTGGATTATCGCGGAAAATAAACAGTAATCATAGCAGTTCATATGAATTTAAAAACTAGCTGCAGAAACAGAAAAATTTAAAGTAACAAGCACCAATTGCATGAAATCACAACATATGAACGAGGTCACAGGAACAGCAAAATTGCAGTTATGATAAAACATAAACAGGAACAGTGCAAGTAAACAGACCTAGATCCACTAACCAGAGCCTAAGCTACCTAACAACCTAAAAATCCACTACAGCATGCATATCTATCTATCCTAATGATGAACAGAAACGGAAAAAATTATAGAAAAATGACGAACGGATAAAAGGGGGCTGCGTTTTGCGGAACCTGGTAGGCGGGAGGGGTGGAACGGGTAAGAAGGTGGTTGCGGTGGTGTCTGGCGCAGTGGCGGGGCACGGTGTCACGGTGGCGGCTGATGGGGGCAGTGGCGGCGAGGGTTTTGGGTTAGTGATAGAAGAAGGGGGGTGCGGGTGGGTGGCGGAGGGAGAGGGGGGCGCGGCTGGGTGGCCGGCGGTGAGGGGGCGGTGGTCGCAGAGGCAGTGGTGGAGAGGGGAGGAGAGAGGAAGAAGGGAGAAGAAGGGAGGGGAGGGGGTTGCGGCGGCGGCGTCCGGGTTGGCGGCGGCGTCTGGGTGGCCGGCGGTGACGGCTGGGTGGTGCTGGGTGGTGGTTGGAGGGAGAGGGAGCAGAGAGGGAGAAGAGGGTTGGGGGTGGGGGGGCTCGCGACTGATAGGGTTCGCGGGCTAAGGGGGTTATATTTTCGAATCCACGCGGCCGCGTGGGGCACGCAGTCGCGTGGTTGGGGTGAAAATGGGAGTGACACGATCGCATGGGGTGCGCGATCGCATGAGAGGGGGGAAAAGAAGGGTGACGCGATCGTGTGGGTTGCGCGATCGCGTCGCTAGAATTTATGCTAAACGCACGACTCCAGCGCCGTTTTAGCGCAACTCTCTGTCTCCTTTTGGGGTGATGTTCAATCCATGCGACGCGATCGCGTCGCTCACGCGGTCGCGTGGGATTGGTATTTGTGCAAGTGACGCAATCGCATGGGGCATGCGATCGCGTGGGCCAATTTGTGCGAAACGCACAGGGGCCGCACGATTCTAGCCTAACTTTCTGTTCATTGGATCCTTATGCCGATATATATATCACGCGTCCGTGTGGATCACGCGGTCGCACGGGTGGTGTTTTCCGCGATATGACGCGATCGCATGGGGCATGCGGTCGCGTCGTGCATCCCTTTTTTTTTATGAAAAATGCAGAATGCAATGATTAACATGAATGCTATGCATGATTCCAAGTTTAATAAATTAAAATGAAAAAGGAAAAATGAAAGCAATTAGAAAAAAAATTCAAAAAGAAGCGACCATACCATGGTGGGTTGTCTCCCACCTAGCACTTTTAGTTAAAGTCCTTAAGTTGGACGTTGGAGGAGTATCCTGTTATGGTGGCTAATGTTTAAATTCGTCCAAAAATCTCCACCAGTGCTTGGAATGCCAATAGCCTCCGGGGTCCTAAACTAAGCACGCAAAGCTTCCAAACAGCTTTAAATATATTGTTAGGCTCCCGAGATGACAAATGTCAGAATAAACTCCAGGATTCCAAGCTTGCTTTTAAATTCGCCTCCGTCTTGATCTACATGTCTCCATTCAGGCGGGTTAAAAAGTAGAATCTCACCTTGGTGACCAAACGTTTTCCGTGATCCATGTGATTGAGCATGATACCAATCCGTGTAGTTCGAAGTGAAGCGTGGAACCTTATTGAACCTTGTGCACCAGCTCTGAGTACGAGCCATTTCCCTCTTACTCTTAAAGCCGCAGAGAGCTCTAAGCTGGCCATCTGTTTCAAGCAAACCATATTCAAGTTTATAAGTAAAGTTATAAGTTAGGGATTGTACCCACTTGAAGCTTGTATTAGGTGGTAATGGCCTTGGGATAGGTGTTTTTGGTGGTTCTGCAAGTTCCGTTTCCTTGTGCTCTTCTGTGAATTCCTCCACTTCTTTGCAAAGATCTTCAATTGTATCTGTGTCCTGGTCAAAGTCTTCTGTGTCTTCCTCATCACTTGAGTCATAGATTGGAGGTTGAGAGAAATCTACCTCTGCATCATCTTCATATTCACTTGGGGAAGATTCTTCTATCTCAGAGAATTCACTTGCGGATGCAAGTTCATCACCAAGAGAGCTAGACTTGTGAGCATTATCATCAAGGGAAATTGCTTCTTGGATTATTCCGTCTGATTCTTCATAAACGACTTGCCTTGGAGATTGTACAGTATCCTCCTTAGCATCAACTGTAGCATCCTGGACAGAGTTTTCCTCAATTCTGGATTCCCATGGAAGTTCAGCATCTCCTAGGTCTTCAACCAACTCTTCTTCTTGAACAAAGACAGCTTCTTCTAATTGTTCCAGTACAAATTCATGCTCTGTCTTGTCCACTGGAATTTCTGGCACTTCCTTCATGCTCTGCTCTTCATTGGGCTGTCCACATGGAGCTGTGGTTGATCCTTGTATATTTGAGCGCCTAGAAGCCCATTGAATCATCGCTTGCTCCAGTTGTTTAATGGTTGTTTGAAATTTAATTACTGTTTTCCTTAGGCGATCCTCTACTTCTCGGGTTGCTGGACTTGGACATGCGACAAAGGAAATTGGTGGTGATTGTGAGCGATTGGATTGGTATTGGGGTAAGGATGGATCATATGGTGGCGAATGGTGAAGAGAAGCTTGTGAGTGTGGTGGTTCGAGGTTATGTTGAAAGGGTGGTTTATATGTACGGGGTGGGGCTTGTTGGTAGTTACAAGGTTGTCCACCATGTCTTTCAGCTGGGTATGCATTGTAGAATGGTCTTTGTCAGGATATCTCGGAGGGTGTTGCTGCCAAAAGGGTTGATTAGATCCTCTTGGTTCCATCCATCCTTGATTGGTCTGACCTTGGTACACATTCCTGCTGTAACTTCTATTTCCTATAACAACATTAGAACCAAACTCAAAGCGAGAGGGGTGAGAGTTCATAGCAACAAATAAAGATAAAAAGGAAAAACAAAAATAAATAAACAAGCAAAACAAAAATATTTACAATAACCAATAATAAGGCACACGTTAGCAGTTCCCCGGCAACGGCGCCATTTTGACGTTAGGATTTTTACCAGTAAAGAGATTCATAGAAACAGTTGCGTTGTAGATATAGTCTCTAAACCGACAAAAATCCCTTCGTACAAACGTTTTGGGTGTCACAAGTAACAAACCCCTTTAGAAATTGTTAACCGAGTATTCAAACCTCGGGTCGTCTTCTCAAGGAATTGCGAGGAAGTATGTTCTTACTATTGGCTATAAAGGTTGTAATCGGGGTTTAGAAGATGATAATCAAGTAATTTAAATGACAAGTAAAGTAAATGGCAATTAAAATAAATAAATACTATAAAGCAGACTTTTGGCAAGGTAAGAGAAGTTGGAGGTCCAACGTAGTTATCTCTCTCAACTATAATGAAAGTTGAATCTAAACTCCACTTGATCAACCTGTACTAGGGCAAGGGAAGGTCAAGGGACTAATTAAATTGACCTTTGAATCCTATTTATTTCCTAAGAAAAGGTTCGGATTACTCAAGTTCAGTTCAATTAGCAAGATAACGATTATCAATTATGTTGAGTTTAATAACTGTTGAGTTACTAAATTCTTAACCAGGACCTAAAGGAGAAAAAGTAAAATAGCTGGAATAATAAAAATATCCTTAGATGGGAAGCAACGGTAACTTAAATCAAAGAGAATAATCATAAACTGAAAATACCTCAATTATCATTAATTCGAATATCAGTCTGTAACATGGAAGGATTCTTAAATCAAATTATAATAATCAATTCAAATGTTGGAATAAATAAATAAAAGTAAAACTAAAATAAAAGAACATTAAACCTGGGATCCAGAGTTACTCTTAAAACAAGAAGAAATCCTAAATCCTAAAAGAGAGAGAGAGGATCTCCCTCTCAACTAAATCTAAACCATTGAAAAGTAAAATATGCGAGCTCTCTTTGAATGGGTGCATTCCCACACTTTATAACCTCTGGTCTATGCTGTCTGTACTTGGATCTGGGCCAAAAAGGGCTTCAGAATTCGCTGGGGGCGTATTCTGTAAATTCTGATACGTGGCCTCTGTCACGCGTCCGCGTGGGTCACGCGGTCGCGTCATTCGGAGCTTTTCCTTGCCACGCGGTCGCGTCAGTCATGCGACCGTGTCATATGCGTTCTGCTTAAGGCGCGCGGTCACGTCAGTCATGCGGCCGCGTCGCTGCTGATTCGTGCTTGGCACGCGATCGCGTCGTCCATGCGATCGCGTGGATACCAGTTTCCTTAAAGCTCCGTTTTGCTTTCTCCTTCCATTTTAGTATGTTTCCTTTTCCATCCTTTAAGTCATTCTGCCTTAGAAAATCTGAAACTACTCAACACACTAATCACGACATCGAATGGAAATAAAGGTAATTAAATTAATTAATTTTAAAGCTTAGGAAACATGTTTCTCACAATATGATATAATAAGGAAGGAAAAGTGAAACCATACAATTAATGTGAATAAGTAGGTGAAGGATTGTATAAATTACTCAAATTAAGCACAAAAGAACTCATGAAATAAGGGTTTATCAATCCCCACATAGCTGAAGACTGAGCTAGTGGAGCGTTCAACTTACGGACGTTAAAGCAAAGTGCTAGGTGGGAGACAACCCACCATGGTATGATCATTCTTTTCTTTATTTTTAGTTTTCCTATTCAATAACTCTTCTCTTCGTTAGTACATTTCGTGCATCTTCATTCACATATTTTTAATTAAAAAAAAAATACGCGACACGACCGCCTCATTGACACGTCCGCGTCGCAGGGAGCTGGGAGACAATTTTAACATGAACAGAGAGTTACGCAGGAGCAGGGCTGGAGGCGTGCCAATGGCACAAATCGTCCCACGCGACCGTGTCGCCGACGCGACCGCGACATAGGGGAATAATGGCCTCCCACGCGACCGCGTGCCCCACGCGGCCGCGTGACCTTGATTTCGACGTAACAAGGGTGCACAGCCGAAAGTTGTGCTAGAGTGGTGCTGGACTGGCGCTGGACGCGCAGTCCCTCTCACGCGATCGCGTGCCCCACGCGACCGCGTCGTATCCCAATAATTGACCACAATTTATCACTAATATGATTTTGAACAGAGAGTTGTGCGAGTGCAAGGCTACCCTCGCGCCATTAGCCTAAAACGGGTCACGCGGGCGACCACGTCATTGAGTTTAAGCACAAGTTGCACGACTGCGTGCCCCACGCGACCGCGTCGCTTGCGCTGCACAGCCTCCCTAATTTTGCCAATTATCATATCTTTTTCCCCCCCAAATCCTATTTTCTCTTTTCCCTCCTTATTTCTTCTCCCTCCCTTCCTCCCTTCTTCCTTCTTTCTCACTTTTTACTCTCTCTCACCCCCATTAACAAGGTTCTTCTAGTTCTCCTTCCCTCCTTACTTTTCTATTATTTTTATGTGTTATCTTCTTTTCCTTTCTTTTCCCTTTTTACTTGGTGTTATCAATTTCTGTGTGTCATTATTTATGTTTATATGCTTGTGGATTATTGTAAATTTGTTTGATAATTATATATTGCTTTTTAAGGGATTACTTACATGTTCAAATTCTTATTTTCAAAGAACTTCTTCTACATGCATGCTATGTGTTTGTGAAAAAGCCCATATGGCATTATGAACTTCTTTACATTTTTCTACTCTAATACTCAATGCTTGCTTTTCACAAATTCCCTTTACTATTTTATTCATTGAATTTAATTGTCAATACAAACATGAAAGTTAGTTACGAGTGATAATATATTTAAATTGGACATTGAATGCTTGATATATGCTACTCATGCCTTTGCCTGCATGCCAATAAACCCCTTGCATTTACTTGTCCTTATATGCAATTGCTATATTTCCATTAATGGACTTTTCACATGTAATCCAGACCATGTGTTAACGTCATTCTTCTTTATTGCGCATTGATTATCACTTACACCACCCTCTTCCTTGCTCTATCTCTTTAAATTTAATTTACTTTCTCTTCCCTTTTTCAGGATGGCCACCAAGAAAGGAAAAGAGAAAGCTACTCCCAAACAACTAGCAAGAAGAGGTACAAAGAGAGCATTAGTGGCAGAACCCTCTTCAACTGCAGTAAAGCCCTCAACAAAGAAAATTAAGAGGATCATAAAGGTTGATGATAAAGAAAGAGCCTTCCCAGCAAAGGACACTGTGCAGTTTTCCAATCGCTACTATGAGCAGATGTTCCCCATCCTGGCTGAAAGGAGTTACAACAACGAATACCTTCTTCTCCTCCCAAACCACATTGCTACATTTGTTGAGCCACAGATTGCCCAAAGACAATGGGGTTTCCTACAGAGACAGCCAAGGCAGGTCAACCTTTCTTGGGTAGTCGAGTTCTACTCCAACTTCCACCTACCAACCCTGCAGTCTGTCTACGTCCGTCAAAAGCAAGTCCCCAATACAGAAGAGGCCATTCAAAAAGTTCTAAGTCTTTCCCCTGTTCCAGAAGGATTGGATGCCTTTCAAGAAGCCGCACTCAAGTGCCAGATGTACCAATTTGACTGGGACGCCGTTCTCAGAGTTATCGCGCTACCTGGCAGCAGATGGATCTACGGATACCATCGTACCCGCCTAAGGGAATTTCAGCTTCAGCACTTACCTTGGAGGCTCGCGTATGGGCATAGATTATGTCCCATTATATCTTTCCGAGCACTCACGAATCCTCCTTCACTGCGGACATGGCCATTCTACTATGGTGCATCCTTACGGACCAACCTCTGAATCTACCAAGACATATCCGGAATGCAATGGGACACGTACAAATTGCTGGCAACTTACCTTTTCCAGCCCTGGTCTCGGATCTTATCTCAGCAGCCGGAGTCTCCTACAGAGCTGGGGACACCAAAGCCATGCTTCCACGGGATGATCAGTATCTCCCCAACGGGAAGTACCTTAGACTTCCAGCAACCACTATCAGCTAGCTTACTGAACCAGTTGAAGACATTCCTTCTTCAACACCACAAGCACCTACAACAGCCCAACTGCTCCAGCAGATACTTGAAAAGTTGTATCGGCAAGAACACAAAGCTAAGATGAGAGAGCGCCGTAACAAGCGCCGATTCACATACCTCAAGGAGCTGATTATGGGAAAATTCAAGGACTCAGACACCTCGGACTCCACTTTCATTACCAGCACAGGGAGCCATGATGGTCCCGACTGTGTAGCTACTGCTACCAGCCCACCTTTGTTCTTGATAGATGGCACCGAGGACGGTACAAAGCCTTAAGTGTGGGGAGGTTGGTCAGTACCTGACTTCCGGAGGTAATTTCTCTTCCCTAGCACCAATAAATTATGATATTTAGTTAGATTTTTCTTTTGTTGAATAGGATAAATTGCATAGTAATAGGTTAGTTGCATGCATGTTCTGCTTGATTGAAAAGACAATAAGTTTCTTCTCAGACCTTATCTTTGGAACAAAAATTTCACTAATTTTAATTAAAACTTTTATGTTAAATTTGCTTGAAGTTGTATTTGGAACATGATTTTTGAGCTAAAGAACACACAACCTGTGAGATTTGAGCCTTTATGAATGGTTATATTATTTAACCATAATTATTTTATTCTTGTGTGTTTACTTCTCTATGATTGTAATCTACATTGTGTTTCATCCTATATGTCCAATGTTTATTATATTTATATGTTTGCACGTGATTGAGGTCATTATTTGTTTATCTCACTTATCCAAATAAAGCCTACCCTTTCAACTACCTTTGTTAGCCACTTTGAGCCTTTAAATCCCGTTTGTTCTATATTTTACCACATTACTAGCCTTAAGCGGAAAAACAAGTATATACCCCAAATTGAATCTTTGGTTAGCTTAAGATATAATTGTGTATGTTATTTAAGTATGGGAAATTGTGGGAACAAAGGATAATAAGGGAATGAGTCATGATAATATTATGGGAATTTGGATACCTGCTCATGTGAAACTATAAGAATTAAAACTCTATGTGCATTGATAAGCTATGTTATTTTTATGTTTCTATGTTTATAAAAAAAAATCCAAAATACTCAATAAATAAATAAGGGGACAAAATTACCCCATTGCTAAGTCAAGCATTCAAAGATCAATGCATGTATGATAAAATCAAAATAAAAGGTTGATACTTGAGTATGGATGTGAAAGGGATTTCTGGGTAGCTAGGTATGAATTTTAAAAGTTCTATAGAATATATATAGGATATGTTAAAGCTTGGGTTAATTAAAGATTCAATTTATAAGCTTACTTAGCCATATATGTATCTGACGTTGGGATTTTTGCCAGTAAAGAATGTCATAAAAACAGTCGCGTTGTAGATATAGTCTCTAAACCGACAGAAATCCCTTCGTACAAACGTTTTGGTTGTCACAAGTAACAAACCCCTTTAAAATTGATAACCGAGTATTTAAACCTCGGGTCGTCTTCTCAAGGAATTGTAGGGAGGTATGTTCTTATTATTGGTTATGAGTTTGTAAATTGGGGTTTAGGAAGTAAGGTGGGAATATGTTATATGACAAATAAAATAAAATAATAATAATAAAATAAAATCTCTTGGCAAGGTATAAGAACTGGAGGTCCTATCCTTATCAATTGTGATGAAAATTGGATTTTAATCTCACTTTGTTAACCTCTAACTATGAAGGTAGATCAAGTGGATTAATTAGCTTAATCCTCAGGTCCTAGTCAATTCCGATGGAAAGACTAGAGTTATTGGAGCAACTTCCAATTTCAACCACTCCTTTATTTGACAGCTCAAGCATTACCAATTACTTAACCAAAGCCAAAAGGAAGAAAATATCTAAATTAAATAGCATCAATATAAATAAAGCAAAGCAAAATTAAATCTGAAAATTCCTCAAATTATATTAATAAAAGCAATCCAATCTAACATGAAAGATTTATGAATCAAATGGGCAACATAAGTAATTAACAAATAAAAGTATTAGAGTATCTAAAAGTAGAAGAGAAATAATAACTGAAGAACATTGAACCTGGGATTTAGAGGCACTCCTAAAACAAAGAGAAATCCTAAATCCTAATCCTAAGAGAGAGGAGAGAACCTCTCTCTCTAAAAACTACATCTACTCCTAAAATTGTGAATGTGAAAGCCTACTTATGAATGGATGCATTTCTCCATTTTATAGCCTCTAATCTGTGTTTTCTGGGCCACAAACCGGGTCAGAAACAGCCCAGAATTCGCTGCTTGTGAATTCAGATTCGCTAATTTTCGTCACTTGCGACGCGGCCGCATGGAGCACGCGGTCGCGTCGCCTAGCTTCAAAGCAACTAAGGCATATTATATATCAAATTGAAGCCCCAGACGTTAGCTTTCCAACGCAACTGGAACCGCGTGGTTTGGACCTCTGTAGCTCAAGTTATAGCCGTTTGAGTGCAGAGAGGTCAGGCTGGACAGCTTAGCAACTTCTTCAACTTCTTGTATTCCTTCCACTTTTGCATGCTTCCTTTCTATCCTCTGAGTCATTCCTGCCCTATAATATCTGAAATCACTCAACACACATATCAAGGCATCTAATGGTAATAAGAGAGGATTAATATTAGCAATTATAAGTCCAAAGAAGCATGTTTTCAATCAAAGCACATAATTAAGAAGGCAAATGTAAAACCATGCAAATAGTATGAATAAGTGGGTAAAGAGTTAATAAAAACCACTCAATTGAGCACAAGATAAACCATAAAATAGTGGTTTATCAACCTCCCCACACTTAAACACTAGCATGTCCTCATGCTAAGCTCAAAAGAAGCTATAAAGATGAAGAGGAATGGTAGAATGCATGAAATGCAACCTATCTGTATGAATGCAACTATATGCAGAATGTTTCTACCTACTTGGTTAAAAGTAAACAAATCTTTCAAGAGGAAATATGAACTGGATTTCACTAATTTAAATCATAAAAATGAAGTACAAATAGACTTGTAAGAAGAAAATAGCTCATGAAAGCAGGGAACATAGAATCAAGCATTGAACCCTCACTGGTAGTGTATATCACTCTAATCTCTTCAAGTGTATAGGGTTATTCACTCTACTCTTCTCTAATCATGCTTTCTAAACCTTGTTCTTCATCTAACCAATCAACAAATATTTAATGTACCAATGCAAACATCATGAGGTCTTTTCAAGGTTGTAATGGGGCTGAGGTAAAGGTAAGGATATATGTATGGCCAAGTGAGCTATAATATGAATCTTCAATTAACCTAAGCTCTCACCTAATATACATATACTCTATATACTTTTAAATTCATGCCTAGCTACCCATAATTCTCACTTTTGTATAATTCCCATATTCATGTACCAAATTTTTCTTTAATTTTTATCACATGTGCATTGATCTTTTATTAAACTTAATATTGGGGTAATTTTGTCCCCTTATTTACTTATTTATTGAGTATTTTTGGATTTTTCTCTTTTTTCTCTTTTTTTTTCTTTCTTCTTCTTCTTTTTTTTTTTTAGAGAAACAAACATAACTTATCAATGCACATGGATTTTCTATTATTTTTCTATTTTGGTTTTTCATGAGTAGGTTCCCAAATTCCTGATATTCAAATAAATTAGAAACATTATACTTTTCCTTTATTAACCCATGTTCCCATAGTTTCCCCATACTTAATTAACACACTATCTTAAGCTAACCAAAGATTCAATTGGGATATTTAACTTTGTTTTTCTACTTAAGGCTAGTGATATGGTAAAATAGAACAGAAGGGGATTAAAAGGCTCAAAGTGGCTAACAAGGGTGATTTAAAGGGTAGGCTTATTTGGGATAAGTGAGCTAATAACAAATAATGGCCTCAATCATATGCAAGCATGTAAATACACTAAATAATGGACATATAGATTGGAACAAAATATAGATTACAATCATAGAGAAGAAAACACAAGAATAAAAATTTATGGTTAAATAATATAACCATGTAAATAAGCTCAAAATCTCACAGGTTGTGTGTTCTTTAACTCAAAAATCATGTTCCAAATACAAATTCAAACAAGTTTTAATATAAAATTTTATTCAAATTAGTGAAATTCTCTAAAAATTTTCTTGAAAAAAGAAAATATTACTTCAACCAAGTGGTAAAATATGCAAAAATTAAAATAATCATGCAATCAAACATGCAAATGCAACAATTAACAAGGAAAATAAAATATTGGTGTTTGAGAAAAAAATACTAACCCGTGGAGATCGGTATCGACCTCCCCACACTTAAAGATTGCACTGTCCTCGGTGCATGCTAAGATGTGCAAGTGGATGGGGGTTGTGGTTTCTCAGCTGGGCTCCCTTTTTTTTTTTTTTGTTCCTTTCCTTGCCGGCGGTTTGGGAGTAGCTTTCTCCTTTCCTTCCTTGGTGGCCATCCTGAAGAAGGGAAGAGAAAGTAAATTAAATTCAAATAGATATATAGCAAGGAAGAGAATGGAAGAGTGGTGATGGATGCACATTAGGATGTAATTGACATTAACACATGCTCTCTAGTGCATGTGAAAAGCCAGTAATGAAAAATAGCCAGTGCATCGAAAGATAAGTGGATGCAGGGTGTTTATTGGCATGCCGGAAAAGGGCATGAGTAGCATAGACCAAGCATTACTTGTAATAAATTATCATGTTTGTATTGACAATTATATTCAATTAAAATAGTAAAGGGGGTTTATGAAAAGCAAGCATTAAATAGTATAAAGTATAATAGAGAAGTGCATAATGCCATATGGGCTTTTTCACAAACACATAGCATGTATGGTAAATAAGCTATTTGAAAGTATTAAATTGAACATGCAAGCATCCTTTAAAAAGTAATATATAATTGTCAAATAATTATGCAATAATCCACAATGACCCAAATAAAATTCCAACACCAGTGAAAATAATAAAATGAATGAAATATGCAAATAAATGAAGTAAAATAAAATGAAAGATAAGAAGAATGAGAAGGGAAAGAAAGAGAGGCGAAGTAAGTAAAAAATAAGGAGGGAAAAGAGAAAATAGGATTTGGGGAAGAGAAAGACAAGATATTTTGGCATATGAGGTTAAGGTGTGCGACGCTGGTGACGCGGTCGCGTGGGTGACGCGGCCGCGTGGTGCGCAATAAGGTCAGGCGACGCGGACGCGTGGGGCACGCGATCGCGTGACTTGATTTGTGCTAGTGGCGTGAGTGTAGCCTCGCGGTCGCACAACTCTCTGTTCAAAACTTAGTATTGCCAAAATCCTGGGTGACGCGGTCGGGTGATCGACGCGATCGCGTGGGTGGCCTTATTTCCAATATGACGCGGACGCGTGGGTGACGCGTTCGCGTGGCAGGGCTTGTGCTACTAGCACGGGTCCAGCCCAATTCCAGCTCAACTTTCGGCCATGCACTCTTTTGACGTCGAAATCCTGGTCACGCGGCCGCGTGGGGCACGCGGTCGCGTGGGAGGCCATTATTCCCATATGACGCGGTCGCATCAGCGACGCGGTCACGTGGGGTGATTTGTGCCATTGGCACGCCTCCAGCGCTGCTCCTGCGTAACTCTCTGTTCATATTAATATTGTCTCCCATCTCCTTGTGACGCGGACGCGTCGCTGATGCGATCGCTTCGGGTGCTCTCTTTTTTTTTTTTAATCTGAAAAGATGCAGAATGCCGTGTTAATATGAATGTGATGGAAAATTCCAGGTTCAATAGAATAAAATTAAACTTGAAAATAAATAAAACTAAATAAAAATGAAAAATGAACGATCATACCATGGTGGGTTGTCTCCCACCTAGCACTTTTAGTTAGAGTCCTTAAGTTGGACATTTGATGAGCTTCCTGTTATGGTGGCTTATGCTTGTATTCATCCAGGAATCTCCACCAATGTTTGTATCTCCAGTAACCTCCGGGGTCCCAAACTTGGCGTAGAAAGCCTTCAAGTAAGTTAAAGCAAGTGACCAGGCCCCAAGAGTGGTGATTGATAGAATGGATTCCAAGGTCCCAAACCTTGCCTTTGCACCCGTCTTTTGGTTGAGCAATATTGTTCCATCCGGGTGGCAAGCAGTCTGAATTCTCACGTAAGCGGCCAAACAACTTCCTAGACCCATTCAGTTGAGCTTTACACCAACCTTTGCATTTAAACTTAAAGCTTCCAACCATAATGAACCTTGCAGGACAATTCTTACCACTGACCATTTTCCTCTTACTCTTAATGCCACAAAGAGCTCTAAGTTGACCATCCGTCTCCAGTAGCCCGTATTCAAGTGGGATTAGAAAGCTAAGGGATATGAATTTTACCCACTTGAATGTTGTGAAGGATGATTGTAACTTAGGGGGAGGTATTTTTAATGAAATTGCAAGCTTCACTCCCTTGTGCTCTTCTCTGATAATTACCACCTGCTTGCAAGCTTCTTCAATTTCAACCTCTTCCTCTTGGCAGCTCTCTTCCAATTTAATCTCCTCTTCATTGCTTTCCAAGGGCATGGGAGGTTGTGCTTCTTCTTCTTGAATCTCTATCTCTTGATCAACCTTTTCCAAATCTTCAACTATGATATGCTTTGGAGGTTGTACACCCTCCTCAGCATCAATTTCAACCGTCTTGGAAGGAGGCTCTATGTCTTGACTTTCCCATGGAGGTTCTGCATCTCCTAGATCTTCAACCAATTCTTCTTCTTCAATAATTCCGGCTTCCTCTACTTACTCCAGTACAAAGTCATGCTCCGTACTCTTCACTGGAGTTTCTAGTATCTCCTTCATACTACGTTCTTCATTAGATTGTCCACATGAAGCCATGGGGGTTCCTTGAGTGTTCGAACATCGGGAAGCTAATTGTCTCATTATTGCTTGCCCCAATTGATGAATGGTTGCCTGACATCGATCCACTGTTTCCTTGAGACGATCCTTTGCCTCTTGAGGCACTCGGCTTTCATAAATAGGATCATAGTGCTCTTGGATTGATGGATATGGAGATGGTGGTGATGGAATGGAGAGATTATTCTGTGGTTGACAAGGAAGTGCACTAGAGCTTGAGGGTTGATTGTTGAAGATATTTGGTGGTCTGATTTGGGTGAAGAGAGCTTGTATAGTAGAGTTTAGATCGGCAAGTGCTTTCTCCATGGAGGTTTGGGGTGGATCTATGTATGGTTCATTTGGTTCATAAGGTGGTTGGTATGGTGGATGTGGGTTAGGGTCATATGGAGGTAAATGGTGGAAAGGGGCTTGTGATTTTGGTGGTCCAAAGTTATGTTGAGGAAAGGGTTCATAGGCATATGGTGGTGGTTGTTGATAGTCCATTGGAGGTGGTTGTTGCCATGAGGATTGATTAAATCCTTGTGGCTCCTCCCATCTTTGATTGTTCCAACCTTGATGCCTATTTTCATTGTAATTTCTTCTTCCTGCAATATTATTGTAACCAGACTCATAGCCAAAGGGGTGAGAGTTCATAGTAGAAAATAAAAATTAAAAAATGTAAATAAAAATAAATTTAAATTAAAAGGTTATTTAAATTTTGAATTTTGAAATTTGAATTTTTTTTTTTTGAAATTTGAAATTTGAAATTTAAGTATTGAATTTTGAAATTTAAAACTAAGATAAGATAAGATAAAAATTTTAAAATCAAAATCTGAAATTTTTTTTTTTCGAAAAAATTAATAAAAAATATTTTTGAATTTAATGAGGAAAGAGAAAAATAATAAAATGACACCAAATTTCAAATTTTTAGATAAAAACGAAGAAAACAACTAAGAACAACTTGAAGGTCAAGAAGAACACGAAGAACAACTTGAAGATCAAGATGGACACTAAGAATAAATTTTTTAAAAATTTTTTATAACAAAATAAAAACCAATATCCTCTTAATTTACGAAAAAAGAAAAAATTAAAAACAAAAAATAAAAACAAATTAAAAAAGCAAATATTTACAATAACCAATAATAAGGCACACGTTTGCAATTCCCCGGCAACGGCGCCATTTTGACGTTGGGATTTTTGCCAGTAAAGAATGTCATAAAAACAGTCGCGTTGTAGATATAATCTCTAAACCGACAGAAATCCCTTCGTACAAACGTTTTGGTTGTCACAAGTAACAAACCCCTTTAAAATTGATAACCGAGTATTTAAACCTCCGGTCGTCTTCTCAAGGAATTGCAGGGAGGTATGTTCTTATTATTGGTTATGAGTTTGTAAATTGGGGTTTAGGAAGTAAGGTGGGAATATGTTATATGACAAATAAAATAAAATAATAATAATAAAATAAAATCTCTTGGCAAGGTATAAGAACTGGAGGTCCTATCCTTATCAATTGTGATGAAAATTGGATTTTAATCTCACTTTGTTAACCTCTAACTATGAAGGTAGATCAAGTGGATTAATTAGCTTAATCCTCAGGTCCTAGTCAATTCCGATGGAAAGACTAGAGTTATTGGAGCAACTTCCAATTTCAACTACTCCTTTATTTGACAGCTCAAGCGTTACCAATTACTTAACCAAAGCCAAAAGGAAGAAAATATCTAAATTAAATAGCATCAATATAAATAAAGCAAAGCAAAATTAAATCTGAAGATTCCTCAAATTATATTAATAAAAGCAATCCAATCTAACATGAAAGATTTATGAATCAAATGGGCAACATAAGTAATTAACAAATAAAAGTATTAGAGTATCTAAAAGTAGAAGAGAAATAATAACTGAAGAACATTGAACCTGGGATTTAGAGGCACACCTAAAACTAAGAGAAATCCTAAATCATAATCCTAAGAGAGAGGAGAGAACCTCTCTCTCTAAAAACTACATCTACTCCTAAAATTGCGAATGTGAAAGCCTACTTATGAATGGATGCATTCCTCCACTTCATAGCCTCTAATATGTGTTTTCTGGGCCACAAACTGGGTCAGAAACAGCCCAGAATTCGCTGGTTGCGAATTCAGATTCGCTGATTTTTGTCACTTGCGATGCGGCCGCATGGAGCACGCGGTCGTGCCGCCTAGCGTCAGAGCAACTATGGCATATTATATATCAATTCGAAGCCCCGGACGTTAGCTTTTCAACGCAACTGAAACCGCGTTGTTTGGACCTCTGTAGCTCAAGTTATAGCCGTTTGAGTGCAGAGAGGTCAGGCTGGACAGCTTAGCAACTTCTTCAACTTCTTGTATTCCTTCCACTTTTGTATGCTTCCTTTCTATCCTCTGAGTCATTCCTGCCCTATAATATCTGAAATCACTCAACACACATATCAAGGCATCTAATGGTAATAAGAGAGGATTAATATTAGCAATTATAAGTCCAAAGAAGCATGTTTTCAATCAAAGCACATAATTAAGAAGGCAAATGTAAAACCATGCAAATAGTATGAATAAGTGGGTAAAGAGTTAATAAAAACCACTCAATTGAGCACAAGATAAACCATAAAATAGTGGTTTATCAGTATCCTTACCCTCACCTTGGCCCGATTACAACCTTGAAAAGACCTCATGATGTTTGCATTGGTATATTAAATATTGTTGATTGGTTAGGAGAAGAACAAAAATTAGAGAGCATGATTAGAGAAGGATAGAGTGATTACCCTATACACTAGAGAGACTAGAGTGTACATACATCATCAGTGAAGGGTTCCATGCTTGAATTTCTATGTTCCCTGCTTTCATGAGCTATCATCTTGCATTTTTATTTGTTCTTACTTTATAAGAATTGAGTTAGTGGAATTTGATTTGTAATAGTTTTGAAGAGCTTACTTACTTTTGATCAAGTGGACAAAGATCATATAGTTGCATTCATATATATAGGTTGCATTGCATTTCATAGGTTTTACATGTTCTTACTCATTCATTTTATCTCCTTCAACTAAGCATGAGGACATGCTAATGTTTAAGTGTGGGGAGGTTGATAAACCACTATTTTATGGTTTATATTGTGTTTAATTATGTGGTTTTATCATGATTTTTACCTACTTATTCGTTAAATAAGCATGCATTTATAATTCCTTCCTAAAGTTATTGCATGATTGAAAACTTGCTTCCTAGAGACTTTTAATTATGTATTTTATTTCTTTTTTATTCCATTCGATGTCGTGATCTATGTGTTAAGTGTTTCAGGCTTTATAGGGCATGAATGAGTTGGAGATTGGAGAGGAAGCTTGCAAAAATGGAAGGAACACAAGAAATTGAGGAGATGATCAGCGAGAAGTGACGCGGCCGCATGGATGACACGACCGCGCGAAAGAAAGAAAATCGCAGTGACGCGGCTGTATGGATGACGCGACCGCGCGGCATGGAATAGCACAAGCGACGCGGCCGCATGGATGATGCGACCGCGTGGAAAAGCAGAAAGCCGAATGACGCGGCCGCGTGGATGACGCGACCGCGTGACATGCGCGATCTGCATAATCTGCAGAATCGCTGGGGGCAATTTCGGGTCTTATTTTGACCCAATTTTTGGCCCAGAAAAGCAGACTAGAGCCAGAGAACATGCAGAAACCAACAACAACATTCATTCTGCATAGTTTTAGTTTTTAGATCTAGTTTTTTCTCTCCTCTAGGTTTTCTCTCTACACATTCATAGTTTTTAGGATTTGTTATGTTCATTATTTTTGCATTAGGATATTGAGAAGAGTTATTGCCTCATCAAGACTTCGACATTCTAGTTCGTTCTCTTTACTTGTCTCTTACTCTTCCATGTTCCTTAATTTACTTAATTTTACTATTGGATTATTTTAGCATTTATTAATACAAGAATTACTTTTTATTTTCAATTAATCCTTTGATCATTATTTATCATGTCTTTCTTTAATTCCCTTTCCTATGTTATGAATTCTTCATTTACAATGAGCGAGTAGTTCCCTAACTTGATGGGGAGTTGATTGAAAGAAACCCTTGAGTTGGGATGCTCAAGAGAAAGATTGTAATTTGGTTTATTGTTGGATTGCTCTCTAGTCACTCACACCAATCCTCCCAAGAGCGGATTGGAACTTGTGGATAGAACAACATTCCAACTTGTTTAACTTTCCCTTACTTAGTAAAGGACAACTAAACAGAATAACCCCCAATTATCAATTAATCTTGAGAGTACTGCAACAAGAATAGGGCTTCCAGCTAATCAACTCCCAGTCAAGGCTTTTATTTAACTTTATATAAATTCTCTAATTTAATTTTCTGCCATTCAACTCAAACCTTTTTGAAAACAACTGATTAGTAAAATATCACACTTTTCTGCACTCATTAGGAGACGACCTGGGATTCATACTCCCAGTATTTTGATTTTAATTTCTGTGACACCCTTCTAAATTGATAAGCGGATTTTTGGTTGGTTGAGAACTATACTTGCAACGCATATTTTATAATCATTCTTAACTCGCCAATTTTCGCTCGCATCATTTTTTGGCGCCGTTGCCGGGGAGTTGCAATAGAGTGCTAAAGTTATTAATTGGAATTTATTTATTTACATTTTATTTTATTTTGCTACTATGAGCTGCTTGTTTCTTTCGTTAGATGACACGTTCGCTTCCTGATCCAAGCTTGCTAATATTCGATCCTGAGATTGAAAGAACTATTTCACGAATAAGGCAAGCTCGGCGTCGGTTAGTCCTCTCTGAGGGCGGATCTGAAACGTCATTTGAGAAAGAAACCAGCCCATGTTCTACTGATTTGGTTGTTTCACGCGCAAGTAACATGGCAGCAGCCAGGAGAGTTACTATCCAGGAGGCTGTAGCCCCTGATTTTACAATGCAACCATTTCAGGCGCATCACCCAGCGGTAGCTATAGATTTTGAAATAAAGACCGCATTGCTCAATTTGATGCCCAAGTTTCATGGCTTACCTGCTCAAGAGCCTATCAAGCACCTGAGAGATTTTCAGGCAGCCTATTCTACTGTCAAGCGTGAGGGTGCAGATGAAGCTTCAATTTTGCTGAAAGCTTTCCCGTTTTCTCTTGAGGGGAAGGCAAGAGAGTGGTACTACACTCAACCAACAGCCATTGTATCCAACTGGGATACACTGAGGAGAGAATTCTTGGAAAAGTTCTTTCCAGCTAAAGTTACTGATAAACTGAGGAAAGATATTTCCATGATTGTTCAGGATGAATCCGAGATGCTTTATGAATATTGGGAGCGCTTCAATAATCTTCTAGAAGCTTGCCCCGACCATATGATTGACAAGATAGTTGTTACACAAGGAATGAGGCCCCAAGATAAGACGACATTAGAAAGTGCTAGCAATGGGTCTATGAAAAAGTACAAGACCACTGATGAGGCATGGCAATTGATCACCGACTTAGCTAAATCTACTAGGAATCACAGGAAGAAACAAGGCCGTGCAAAAGCCGTGGCAGAAGTATCCTCTAGCAGAGAGACTGCCGCTTTAACTCAGAGTATCTGTGAAATGACCAACTTGCTGAAGCAAATGCAATTGAATCAACAACAAGTTCAGTAAGCTCAACCTTCTCCAGCACAGCAAAACCAACAGTTAGTCCCACAGAAAGTTTGATGAATCTGCGCTGATTACAGCCATTATACTGATGAATGTCCGCAGCTCCAGCAGGAAGACAACACCGTGGCAGCCACACATAATTTCTATGACCGCCCCAACCAAGGGTACAATCATGGTGGCAATTACAACCACGGATGGCAAGACAATTCTAACCAGAACTGGAGGGACAACAACAACAACAGAGGAGGCAGAGATAATCAGGAAAATCAGAGGTGGAATAACAACAACGACAGGCAGCAGAATAAGAATTAGCCTTACAGAGCACCTCACTTAAGGCAATCCCAAGGACCACAGAATACCCAACAACAGACCTCTCAAGTTACCTATCCTTCTGCATCTGCCAATGGCGACTTACTACAATCTATTGATCGGAGACAGCAGACTATAGAAAATAACATTAATGTCATTCTAAATGGTCTGAACGCTACTTTGCAAGCTCTTGTCTCCCAGATAGGATCAATGAATAACTCCAATAACCAACCTTTAAAGGCTCAAGGGGGCTAACAAGGGTGATGTAAAAGGTAGGCTAATTTGGGATAAGTGAGCTAAAATCAACAATGGCCTCAATCACTCTCTTGGTATGTATTTCTATTCTATAATCGGACATATAGATTAAAACAAAGTAAAGAACACCAGAATAAATAAGAAGGGTGGAACACACAGGAATAAAAATTATGGTTTGAATGTAACCATACAATTAAGCTCAAAACTCACAGGCTGTATGTTCTCTAACTCAGAAATCATATATCAGTTATATATGTCATGCAAGTAAAAATCAAGAGTTCCCATTATTCTCAATGTAAAATTTATTTTGAGTGGCTTTAAAGTTTATGTTTCTCCTTGATGAAATATTGTTAACTAACTAACATGGAATGCTATATATACAAGGTGTGGGTTGTTTCTATTATGTTCAAGTCTTGCAACTAAACTAAATAGCTAAAATATGAACTAAGGTGCAAAATGCAGAAATAAAGTAAAAATACATGAAAATAACAATGTATAAGTAATGAGAAAATAAAAATAAAAAAAAGAGAAAAATACAGAAAAATAGCAAAATAAAATGAAAAAGTCTGTAGTGGTTCACCAAAAAAAATGCCAGAGATGGTGACCTCCCCACACTTAAAATGAAGCATCGTCCCTGATGCTCACTGAAGTAGGGTGTGAAGGGGTGTCATCACTGAAAGGGTGGGTAGTTGGAGTCTCTGTGGTGGTGGTCTGAGGGTCTGCTTGCTGCAGAGGAGGTGCTGACTGAATAGAAACCTCAGGGTCTGCAGCCTGAATTTGATGCGGGGCCTCCTGCTGTGATGCAGCCTGCTCAGTGCCTGCCTGCTCAGCCTCTCTCTGGGGGTGGGTATCTGCATCGTGATCATCCGCCTCCTCCTCAGATGGCTCTGATGGTGTGTTAGGCTCGGAGGGGATATCGCCAGATCGTATCATCAGCTTCAGGCGCTCATAGCGTTGCTTGCTGTGACGCTCAGCTCTCTCATATCGGCGCCAGTTGCGGTGCTCCATCTGCTCTAGCTGTCGAAACAGGCGGTGCACTAGGTGATAAATCGGCTCTGAGGCAGGTGGAGGTGCAGTGGTAGTAGCAGGGGTAGCTGTGGAGGAAGAAGGGCTGGCAGATGGTATGGCTGTCTCATCACTAGGAGTGAGGAATGGAGGTCTGTAGCCCAAAGCCAGAAAGTTCCTGCTGTGAGGAATGATTTTCTTGCATTCTGCAGCAGGTGGCCTCTCATCAGCATCCTCCCAAGGCACGTCAGCTCGACGGCCTAGCTGTGTAATCAGATATGGGAAAGGGAGAGTGCCTCAGACGTGGACCCTGGCCATGTAGTACCGAATGAAGCGTGGCAGGTACAGGTCCTTACCCACCATTACACATCATAGGAGGGTGATCATAGCGGCAGGTAGCTCCGTCTCGTGAGTACTCGGCATAATAAAGTTGCTTAGGATCTGATACCATAGCCGAGCCTCATTGTTCAAGTATGCCCGCTTGATTCCCTTAGGAATTGTGGTGTTCTGACCCATGACCCATGGGACAGTCGGGTTAAGGGCTATCCTGGCCTTGACTGCATCCCAGTCAAATTTCATAAAGTGCATGTCCTCCTCAGCCTTTTGATATCCATCTGGCTGATCGGATTTAGGCAGAAGCTTCAGAACATCCTCTGTAGCCTCTTCAGTAACCAGAATCTGCTTCCCTCTTAGGTTCACTGCATCTAGGGAAGTTTTGAAGTAATTACAGTAGAATTCCCTTACCCAAGATGTATTAACCTCAGTCAGGTTTCTCTCCATGAAGAACCAGCCTCTTTGTTTGATCTGATCAGAGGTGTATTGCTGGAGTTCTTCTGGGATCTTCAGAGTCCTTTCCAGGTACAGGTTCCTGGAGTTTGCAAACACCGGATACTTCAGCTCGCAGTATCGGTTTGCAAATTTAATGGGATCAGTAGCAGGGAGTAATTGGTCAGCCTTCTCCTGTGGGGTAAAGTGTTTCTCCCGCCAGGAGTCATCATGCATGAGGTCCAGTATGGACATGGAGGCTTCTCCTCGTTTCTGTTTGCCAGTTGTTGCCTTTCCTTTTCCTTTTCTTTGGGTGTCAGACATCCTGAAAAACAGAAAACCAGGATATAATAAAAATAGGAAAGCAGGTAGGCAAATAATCGAAAGAAGCATATAATGGCAAAGGAGGAATAAAATAATGAAAATGAGTTAAGTAAATGTGCATTAAGGATTGTATAGGAGTTAAAAGTCCGAGAATAAAAATTCACAATCCAAAATGTAAAAGGATTCATGTTGAGTAGGAAAAACATCCGTCATGCCTTGGTTAGAATGTTAGAGAGAATAGTGAAAAACCAGAAGAGTTGTTTTGAAAGGTAAGTGGGTTAGGAATGAAAAAGAGGTTAGGGAGTTAAATTAGTGAATTAGTAAAAAGTGGATTAGAGTAAGTGGCATGATGAGCATTTTCTAAATAACGAGAATTCACAAATTAAAGCAACAGATAACTCAAGTTCAAACAAGGAAGTTAAGGATGAACAAATGAATATAGCAAAAAGTGGAATTGAATCATCCAAGATGCAATTTATAAACCAGGAAATGAAAAAGAATAAGGAAGCTTGCCCTGTCATTCATGAATTGGTTTGGTAAAAGCTGAGTAAAGTAGAGTGCAAGTTTGCCGAAACCAAAACAGGAATGAAAATCAAAGCAATTTACAGAAATTTGGGCAGCATCCCAGCTAAAATTGGATGTTCCCGGAAAATAAATAGCAATAAAAATAACTCATATGAATTAAAATATAGCGCAATTACATAAAGGGAATAAGAACATGGAAAAGCCGTGTAAAAAGCAGCATGAACAAGAAATTACAGCATATGAAAAATATTAACAACACAACAATAGCAGAATTGCAAAAATTAGAAAACAAGAAACATGAACAGCGCAATTAAATAGGCCTAAATCAACTAACCACATCCTAAGCTACCTAACAACCTAGAATCCACTACAACATGCATATCTAACTAGCCTAATGATGAAAATAAACAGAAAAATAGGAAATTAACGATGAAAGAAAAGAAGGGTGGCATTCAGCAGAACCTGGAAGGGGTAGGAATGAAAGTGGGGCAAAGAGGTGGCTGGGGGTGGTGGCGGTGGCGGCTGATGCGGCGGTTGACAGCGGCACGGCGCCGGTGGTGGCTGTTCAGAGGCAGGGGAGTTTCGGCAAGGGTAATGGGGGTAAGGGGAAGGAAAGGAAGGGAAAGGGGGGGCGTTGGTGGCGGTAAAGAGGCGCGGCGGTAGGGGAGCGCGGCGGTGATGGCGGCGCGGTGAGGTGGTGGTCGCGGAGGAGGGGCAGCGGGGGTGGAGGGAGAAGAGGAAAGAAGAAGAAGAAGGAGGGGGAAGGAGGAAGGGGGATGCCATGGTAGCGACTTCTGGGTGGTCGTCGGAGGTTACGATGGGCGGTGGTGGTGGCTGGAAGTTGTGGGTGGTGGTTGTGGAGAGAAGAGAGGAAGGAGAGGGGGCTGGGGGGGAGCGCGAATGGGTAGGTTTTGCGTGGTTGGGGGTTAATAAATTTGAATCCACGCGATCGCGTGGGGCACGCAGTTGGGTGGCCGGGGTGAAATGGGGGTCGACGCGATCGCGTGGGTGGCGCGATCACGTGGAATAGGTAAATTATGAATGACGCGGTCGCGTGAGGCATGCGACCGCGTCGCTGAAAATTGTGCTAAACGCAGAATTCCAGTGTCGTTTCAGCGCAACTCTTTGTCTCCTCTGGGGTGGTGGTGCAATCCATGCGACGCGATCGCGTCGCTCACGCTGTCGCGTGGGATTGGTGTTGTGTAAGGGACGCGATCGCGTCAGGGACGCGACCGCGTGGGTCGTTTTGTGCGAAACGCACAATGGCCGCACGATTCTAACCTAACTCTCTGGACGTTGGGGATTTACGCCGATCTCCAGATCACGCGGCCGCGTGTGTGACGCGGACGCGTGGGTTGTTGTTTTTCGCAACTGACGCGATCGCATGAGCAATGCAGTCGCGTCGCGCACCCTTTTTTTTTTATACAGGTATGCAAGTATGCAGTATGCAATGTGAATGAATAATATTCATGTTCAATTGAAAAGGAAATAAAAAAGATAAAAATAAATAACACGAAATAAAACTAAAAAGGAAACGACCATACCATGGTGGGTTGTCTCCCACCTAGCACTTTTAGTTAAATTCTGTAAGTTGGACATTGGATGAGCTTCCTGTTATGGTGGTTTGCGCTTAAATTCATCCAAAAATCTCCACCAACGTTTGGAATGCCAATAGCCTACAGGGTCCCAAATTAGGCAAGTGAAGCTTCTGAGCAGCTTCAAACATATTCTCAGGCTCCCGAGGTGACGAATGTCAGAATAGATTCCAGGATCCCAAACCTTGCTTTTAAATCCGCCTTCGTCTTGATCTATATTTTTCCATCCGGGCGGTTTAGAAAGTAGATTTTCACCAAGGTGACCAAATGTTTTCCGAGATCCATTCGATAGATCATGATGCCAATCCGCACACTTCAAGTTGAAGCGTGGAACCTTATTGAACCTTGTGCACCAGCTCTGAGTACGAGCAATTTTCCTCTTACTCTTAAAGCCGCACATAGCACTAAGCTGGCCATCTGTTTCAAGCAAACCATATTCAAGCGGAAAAGTAAAGATAAAGGTTAAGGATTGTACCCACATGAAGCTTGTATAAGGTGGTAATGGCCTTGGGATAGGTGTTTCCAGTGGTTCTGTGAGTTCTACTCCCTTGTGCTCTTCTGTGAATTTCTTCACTTCCTTGCAGACTTCTTCAATTGCATCCATGTCCTGATCAAAGCCTTCTATGTCTTCCTCGTCACTTAAGTCATAAATGGGAGGTCGAGAGAAATCTACCTCCACATCATCTTCGCATTCACTTGGGGAAGATTCTGCGATCTCAGAGAGTTCACTTGCTGGTGCAAGTTCACTACTGGGAGAACTTGACTTGAGATCATCATCATCAAGGAAACTTGCTTCTTGGATTATTCCGTCCAGTTCTTCATAAAAGACTTTCCTTGGGGGCTGTGTACTATCCTCTTCAGCATCAATTGTAACGTCTTTGATAGAATTCTCCACAACTCTGGATTCCCATGGAGGCTCAGTGTCTCCTAGGTCTTCAACCAACTCTTCTTCTTGTGTAATGACAGCTTCCTCTGCTTGTTCCAGTACGAAGTCATGCCCTGTTCTGTCCACTGGAGTTTCTAGTATCTCCTTCATGCTACGCTCATCATTAGATTGTCCACACGGAGTTGTGGGAGGTCCTTGAATGTTCGAACGTCTAGAAGATAATTGACTTATTGCTTGCTCCAGTTGATAAAGGGTTGTTTGAAGTTGATCTACTGTTTCCTTGAGGCAAACCTCTGATTCTCGGGGTGCTGGATTTGGACGCGGTACATTGGGAAGTGGTGGTGTTTGGGAGTAATTGGATTGGAATCGGGGTAAATGAGGATCGTATGGTGGCGAATGGTGAAAAGAAGCTTGTGGGTGTGGTGGTTCGAAGTTATGTTGAGAGGATGGCCTATAAGCACAGGGTGGGACTTGTTGGTAACTACAAGGTTGTCCACCATGTCTATTTGCTTGGTATGCATTGTAGAATGGTCTTTGTCCATGATATCTTGGAGGGTGTTGTTGCCTAAAGGGTTGATCAGATCCTCTTGGCTTCATCCATCTTTGATTGCTCTGACCTTGATGCATGTTCCTGTTATAATTTTAACTCCTTTCAACAATATTAGAACCAAACTCGAAGAGAGAGGGGTGAGAATTCATAGTAGCTAATGGAAATAAAAAGGGAAAATAAAGACAAATAAACAGGTAAAAGAAAAATATTTACAATAACCAATAATAAGGCACACAATTGCAGTTCCCCGGCAACGGCGCCATTTTGAAAGAGCTGGAAGATTGATGGTTTAGAAGTTATAGTAAACTCTCGTTGCAAGTATAGTTACTAAACCGAGCAATCAACCTTTCTTACAAACATTTTGGTTGTCACAAGTAACAAACCCCTAAATAAGTTGATAATCGAAGTATTTAAACCTCGGGTCGTCTTCTCAAGGAACTGCAGGGAAGTATGTTCTTATTATTGGTTATGGAGATTGTAAATCAGGGTTTTAACTTTTGAAGATGAGGAGCAAGTAATTTAAATTGTAATTAAAATAGGTGAAAGACTGTAAAGTAAATAAATAACTGTAAAATAAACTTTTGGCAAGGTATGAGAAATTAGAAGTCCTATCCTAGTTACCCTTGTCAATGATGATGAAAGTTGAATCGTAATTCCACTCAGTTAGTCTTTACTTAAAGTGAAGAAAAGTCAAGTGACTAATTAGTTAGATCCTCAAATCCTAGTTAATCCCTAAGAAAAGATTGGGATTATTGAAGTTCAATTCAATTAGCAAAGATAACAATTATCAATCATATTTGAGTTTGATAACTCCTGAGTTACTGATTTCTTAACCAAGACCAAAAGGGAAAAGTAAATCTACCGGAATAAAAATGTCTTCAGATGGAAAGCAACATCGATATAAATAAAAGAAACAATTGTAAATTGAAATACCTCAAATAACATTAATTCAATAGAGTAATCTGTAACATAGAAGAATTCATAAATTAAATTGAAAAGATAAATAAAAAGGAATGTTGAACCTGATAGGAAGAGATAATCCTGAAAGCGAATAAAATCCTAAATCTAAATCCTGAAAGAGAGAGGAGAGAGAACCTCTCCCTCAAAACTACATCTAAATCATGAATATTAACTAATTGGAGACTCTCCCTGAATGGATGCATTCCCCCACTTCATAACCTATGATCTGTGCCTTCTGGACTTGGATTTGGGCCAAAAAGGGCTTCAGAAATCACTGGGAGCATTTTCTGTAATTTCTGGTGCGTAGCCTCTGTCACGGGGCCGCGTGGGTCACGCAGTCGCGCCAATTGGAGTTTTCCTTGTTGGGCGGTCGTGTCAGTCATGCGTCCGCGTCATATGCGTTTCGCTTAAGGCGCGCGATCGCGTCAATCACGCGGTCACATCGCTATTAATTCGCGCTGGCATGCGGCCGTGTCGTCCATGCGAACGCGTCGCTGCCTATTTCTTCAAAAACTCCGTTTTATGCTTTCCTTCCAATTTTGTATGTTTTCTTTCCTTCCTTTAAGTCATTCCTACCTTAAAAGATCTGAAATTACTCAACACACGAATCACGGCATCAAATGGTAATAAAGGGAAATTAAAATAATTACTTTTAAAGTATAGAAAACATGTTTTTCACATACATCACATAATAAGGAAGGAAAAGTAAAACCATGCAATTAATATGAATAAGTGGGTGAAGGATTGAATAAATAACTCAAATTAGGCACAAAATATATCATAAAATATGGGTTTATCAGGCATCTATGGCGTATTATATATCAAATCGAAGCCCTGAACGTTTCTTTCCAACGCAACTGGAACCGCGTCGTTTGGACCTCTGTAGCTCAAGTTATGACTGTTTTAGTGCGAAGAGGTCAGGCTGGACAGCTTTGCAGTTCCTTCAACTTCTTGTATTCCTTCCACTTTTGCATGCTTCCTTTCCATCCTCCAAGCCATTCCTGCCCTGTAATCTCTGAAAACACTTAACACACATATCAAGGCATCGAATGGTATAAAGGGAGAATTAATATTAATGAAATTAAGGTCAAAGGAGCATGTTTTAGATCATAGCACAAAATCAAGAAGGAGAATATAAAACATGCAAATAGTATGAATAAGTGGGTAAAGATTGATAAAAAATACTCAATTAAGCACAAGATAAACCATAAAATAGTGGTTTATCAGCGACCGCGTCGATTAATTTAAGCGCAAGTCGCGCGAACGCATACCCCACGCGTCCGCGTCGCTTGCACCGCACAGCTTATCCTAATTTGCCAAATATCTTATCTTTCTCTTCCCCAAATCCTACTTTTTCTTTTCCTTCCTCATTATTTTCTTCCCCTTTCTTTCTCCTTCCTTCTTTTTCACTTTCTACTTTCTCTCTCTCACCACCATTATCAAGGTTTTTCTTTTCTTCTTCCCTCTTTACTTTTCTATTCTTCTTCTCAATTTATGTTTTCTTCTCCTTTTCTTTTTCTTTTTACTTGCATTATCCATGTTTTTCTTTTCTTTATTTTTCTTTTAATTGGTGTTGGATGTTTCTTAGGGTCATTATTATTCCTTATGATTTGCTTGTGGATTATTCAGGAACTATTTGACAATTATATTTTACTTTTTACAAGGGTTGCTTGCATGTTCCATTTAATATTTTCAATAGCTTCTTTACCATGCATGCTATGTATTTGTGAAAACGCCCGTATGCCATTGTGCACTATTTTTGAATTCTTTTATTCTCCTACTCTAAATGCTTGCTTTTCACAAAACCTTTTTTCATATCATATTAATTTAATATAATTGTCATTACAAATAGATTGTTAGTATGAAAGACTTGGTAATCTAACCTAGACATTGAATGCTTGTTCTATGCTACTCATGCCTTTGCCTGCATGCCAATAAACACCTTGCATTTAATTGTCATCATATGCACTTAATATATTCCTCATGATAACTTTTCACATGCAGTCATGACCATGTGTAAACTTCATTCATCTTTAATGTGCATTGATTACCACCCATGCCATCATCTTCCTTGCTCTACCCCTTGACATTTTGACATACTTTCTCTTTTCTCCCTTTCAGGATGGGCACCAAGAAAGGCAAGGAGAAAGCTACTTCCAAACCACCAGCAAGGAGAGGAACAAAATGAGAATTAGTGGCAGAGCCATCTTCAACTGCAGTTGAACCCTCAACAAAAAAGAATTAAGAGGATTATAAAGGTTGATGATAAAGAGAAAGCCTTCACAGCAAAGGACACTGCGCGATTTCCCAATCGCTACTGTGAGCAGATATTCTCCATCCTGGCAGACAGGAGTTACAACAACGAATACCTTCTTATCCTCCCAAACCACATTGCTGAATTTGTTGAGCCACAAATTGCACAAAGACAATGGGGTTTCCTCCAGAGACAACCACGGCAGGTTAATCTTTCCTGGGTAGTCGAGTTCTACTCCAACTTCCACCTGCCAACCCTGCAGTCTATCTATGTCCGTCAGAAGCAAGTCCTCATTACAGAAGAGGCCATTTAGCATGCTTTAGATCTTCCCCCTACTCCAGAAGGACTGGACGCATTTCAAGAAGCCGCACTCAAGCGCCAGATGTACAAATTTGACTGGGACGCTATTCTCAGAGTTATCACACTACCTGGCAGCAGATGGATCTACGGATACCATCGTTCCCGTCCTAAGGGAATATTGGCTTCCGCACTTACCTTGGAGGCTCGAGATTGGGCACAGATTATGTCCCATTACGTCTTTCTGAGCACCCACAAGTCCTTCTTCACTGCAGACATGGCCGTTTTACTATGGTGCATCCTTATAGACCAGCCTTTGAACCTACCAAGACACATCCGGAATGCCATGGGACACGTACAAATTGTGGGCAACTTACCTTTTCCCGCCTTGGTCTCAGATCTTGTCTCAGCAGCCGGAGTCTCCTACAGAGTTGGGGACACCAAAGCCATGCTTCCACGGGATGATCAATACGTCCCTAACGGGAAATATATCAGACCTCTAGCAGCCACTACAAGCCAGCCTACTGAACCGGCTAAGGACATTCCTCCTTCAATACCACAAGCACCTACAACAAACCAACTGCTCAATCAGATACTTGAAAGGTTGGATCGGTAAGAACAGAAAGCGAAGCTAAGAGAGCGCCGCAACAAGCGCCGATTCACACACCTCAAGTAGCTACTTAAGGGAAAATACAAAGACTCGGACACCCCGGACTCCACTTCCTTTACCAGCACAGGTAGCTATGACGGTCCCAACTGTGGAGATACTACTACCAGCCCACCTTTGTTCCTGATAGATGGCACCGAGGACGGCGCAAAGCCTTAAGTGTGGGGAGGTCGGTCAGTACCTGACTTCCGGAGGTAATTTCTTTTCCCTAACACCAATAAAATAGGATATTTAGTTAGTTTTTTTTCTTTTGTAGAATAGGATAAATTTCATAGTAATAGATTAGTTGCATACATGTTCTACTTGATTGAAAAGACAATAAGTTTCTTCTAAGACCCTATTTTAGAACAAAATTTCATTAATTTTAATTAAAACTTTTATGCTAAATCTGCTTGAAGTTGTATTTGGAACATGGTTTTTGATCTTAAGAACACACAACCTGTGAGACTTTGAGCCTTTATACATGGTTACATTATTTAACCATAATTTTTTCATTCTTGTGTGCTTACTTCTCTATGATTGTAATTTATATTTTGTTTCATCCTATATGTCCAATGTTAATATATTTATATGCCTGCATATGATTGAGGTCATTATTTGTTTAGCTCACTTATCCCAAATAGGCCTACCCTTGCAATTACCTTTGTTAGCCACTTTAAGCCTTTAAATCCCATTTGTTCTTTATTTTACCACATTACTAGCCTTAAGCGGAAAAATAATTTTATATCCCAATTGAATCTTTGGTTAGATTAAGATAGAATTGTGTGTTAATTAAGTATGGAAAAATTGTGGGAACAAAAGATAATGAGGGAATGCGTCATGATAATATAATGAAAATTTGGGTACCTACTCATGTGAAAATATAAGAATTAAAAATCTATGTGCATTGATAAGCTATGTTTATTTTTATGTTTATGTTAAAAAAAATCCAAAAATATTCAATAATTAAATAAGGGGACAAAATCACCCCATTGTTATGTTAAGAATTCAAAGATCAATGCATGTATGATAAAATTAAAATGAAAGTTGATACATGAGTATGGAATGTGAAAGAGAAATTTTGGGTAGCTAGGTATTAAATTTAAGTTATATAGAATTTATATATGTGTGTTAGGTGAAAGCTTGGGTTAATTAAAGATTCAATTTATGAGCTCACTTAGCCATATATGTACCCTTACCCATACCTTGGCCCCATTACAACCTTGAAAAGACCTCATGATGTTTGTATTGGTATATTAAATGTTGTTGATTGGTTAGGTGAAGAACAAAAATTAGAAAGCATGATTAGAGAAAGATAGAGTGATTACCCTACATCATCAGTGAGGGTTCAATGCTTAAATTCTATGTTCCCTACTTTCATGATCTATCTTCTTACATTTTTATCTGTTTTTACTGAATAAGAATTGAAATATTGGAATTTGATTTGTGATTGTCTTGAAGAGCTTATTTACTTTTGAGCAAGTGGACAAGAATCATATAGTTACATTCACATATATAGGTTGCATTGCATTGCATGAGTTTTACATGTTCCTACTCATTTATTTTATCTCCTTCAACTAAGCTTGAGGACATGCTAATGACTAAGTGTGGGGAGGTTGATAAACCACTATTTTATGGTTTATATTGTGCTTAATTGTGCGGTTTTATCAAATCTTTACCCACTTATTCATATGATTAGCATGCATTTATAATTCCTTCCTAAAAATACTTCATGGTTTAAAACTTGCTTCCTAGAGACTTTTAATTTTGTATTTTAATTCTCCTTTATTCCATCCGATGCCGTGATCTGTGTGTTAAGTGTTTCAGGCTTTATAAGGCATAAATGACTTGGAGATTAGAAAGGAACACAAGAAATTAAGGAGATGACCAGCGAGAAGTGACGCGGGCGCATGCCTCACGCAACCGCGCGATATAGAGGAAATTGCAGTGATGCGGACGCATGGCTCACGCGACCGCGTGGATTGGAAACTACACCAGTGACCCGAAGGCATGGATGACGTGCACGCGTGGCAAGGCAAAATGCTGGATGACGCGAACGCCTGGATGACGCGATCGCGTGACGTGCGCGATCTGCAGAATCTGCAGAATTCACTGGGGGCGATTTTGGGCCCTGTTTTGACCCAGTTTTTGGCCCAGAAAAGCAGATTAGAGCCAGGGAACATGCAGAGACAGAATACAACATTCATTCCGCATAATTTTAGTTTTAGATCTGATTTTACTCCTCCTCTAGGTTTTTCTCTCTACTCATTGATAGTTCTTAGGATTTCGTTTTTATTGCTTTTAGGATTGGGATATTGAGAAGAGTTATTACCTCCGCCAAGGATTCATTATTCTAGTTTGTTCTCCTTACTTGTCTCTTAGTCTTCCATGTCTTCAATTTATTCAGAATTGCTATTGGATTATTTTTAGAATTTATTAATACAAGAACCAATTTTATTTTTAATTGATCTTTTTGATTATTATTTATCATGTCTTTCTTTATTTCTCTTCCTTATTTTGTGGAATTTACATTCATAATGAGCGAGTAGTTCCATAACTTGATCGGGAGATGATTGAAAGGAAACCTTGAGTTGGATTACTCAAGAGAAAAATTGTAATTGAGTTTATTGTTGGATTGTCCTCTAGTCACTGACACTAATCCTTTCCAACTTGTGAATAGAAATAGCTTTCTAACTTGCTTGGCTTTCCTCTACCTAGTAAGGGATAACTAAGCAGAATAACCTTCAATTATCAATTAATCTTGAGAGTACTCCATCAAGGATAGGGCTTCCAACTAATCTACTCCCAGTCAAGGCTTTTATTTAAATTACATAATTTCTCTGATTTAATTTCCTGTTATCAACTCAAACTATTTTTTAAAACATATGATTAATAAAATAGCACATCTTTCTACAACTCGTTGGGACGACCTGGGATTTATACTCCAGTATTTTAATTTTAATTTTGTGACAACCCCTTCTAAATTGATAAGTGGATTTTCGGCTGGTTAAGAACTGTACTTGCAACGTATCTCTTATAATAATTTCTTAACTCGCCAATTTCCGCCACGTCAGCAACCTACTTGTCTCAAATACTCCCTTTGTTTTTGATAGAGAGTGCATGGTAGCCTTTGATGAACTTAAGAAGAAACTCTCATCTGCACCTATTATAGCACCACCAAGCTGGGATCTTCCCTTTGAACTAATGTCTGATGCATCTGATTTCGCTGTTGGTGCTGTTCTAGGACAGAGGAAAGACAAGCTAGTACATGTTATTTATTATGCTAGCAACATTCTTAATGAGAATCAAAGGAACTATACCACCACGGAGAAAGAACTTTTAGCCATAGTTTTTGCTTTTGATAAGTTTAGATCATATCTTATTGGCTCAAAAGTAATTGTGTTCACTGATCATGCAGCACTTAAATACTTGCTTACCAAACAAGAATCTAAGCCCAAACTAATAAGGTGGATTCTGCTACTCCAAGAATTTAATATTGAGATTAAATATTGGAGTGGAGCAGAGAACAAAGTAGCTGACCACCTCTCAAGGATCCCACAAGAAGAAGAAATGCAGCAAGTAGCAGTCAATGAAATGAACAATTGATGATGATTCGATTAGCCCCTTGGTTTGCAGACATAGCTAACTTCAAGGCTATTGGGGAGCTACCAACAAACATCAATAAGCACATGAGGAGGAAGCTAATTAAGGATGCCAAACACTATATCTGGGATGACCCCTATCTGTTCAAAAAGTGTGCTGATGGAATCCTAAGAAGGTGTATATCCCATGAAGAAGGGCAGGAAGTGTTATGGCAGTGCCATGGATCCGCATATGGAGGTCACTTCAATGGAGAAAGAACAGCAGCAAAAGTACTTCAATCTGGATTTTACTGGCCAACAATGTTTAAGGATGCCAAGGAAATGGTGTCAAGGTGTGATAAATACCAAAGAGCTGGTAATCTAACCAAGAGAAATGAGATGCCACAGCAATTCATACCAGAGTTGGAGATATTTGATGTCTGGGGGATTGATTTCATGGGACCCTTCCCAACCTCCTACTCAAATAGCTACATATTGGTGGCTGTTGATTATGTCTCAAGGTGGGTAGAAGCCATAGCCACTGCAATAAATGACAACAAGGTTGTGATAAGCTTCTTGAGAAGGAACTTCTTTAGCAAATTTGGAGTTCCCAGAGCTCTCATTAGTGAAGGAGGGACACACTTCTGCAACAAACAACTCGAGACACTCCTTCTCAGATATAGAGTAAAGCACAAAGTGGCAACCCCATACCACCCACAGACCAACGGGCAAGCTGAAATCTCCAACAGAGAGCTGAAACGAATCCTTGAAAAAACTGTTGAAAGCTAAATAAAGGATTGGTCTACCAAACTAGATGATGCACTATGGGCCTACAGAACAGCCTATAAGACTCCCATTGGGATGTCTCCATACCAATTGGTATATGGCAATGCTTGTCACTTACCAGTTGAACTTGAGCAAAGAGCATTTTGGGCTCTAAAAATGTTAAACTATGATGAGCAAGCTGCTGGAGAAAAGAGATTAATGCAACTCAATGAGCTGGAAGAGTTTAGAAATCAAGCATATGAGAATGCAAAAATCTACAAAGAGAACACAACAAGGTGGCATGACCAAAAGATAGCAAGAAGGGAGTTCACTGAAGGACAGAAGGTGTTACTCTATGATGACAAGTCATCTTAGCCTAGTTTCACTAGTCTTTTTCTTGTATTTTCAATTGAATTTATGCACTTTCTTGAGCCATAAGTAAGCCAATTGGGTAGAATTTCATGTTTCCTTTGATTCAATTAACCATGGATAAATTAATGCAATTTCATGAGATTTTGTGCTAAAATTGTCATATATTATGAAAGAATAACAATCTCATGATTTTGAGCATAGCTTTGATGTGCTTGGTGATTGATGATAGGTGAAAAGAGCTTTGAAGAAGGTTGAAGAAAGAAGAAATGGCAAGGAGCAAGAGAGAACAAAAAGCTTGAGTAAAAGTTTGACCTCAAACTTTAGCTCAAACTTTTGGAAGAGTTGAACTCACCCTAGAGAGGAGCAAAAGCTTGCGCCAACGTTTGCCCTCAAGCTTTTAGGCAAACGTTGGCGCCACAACAAACATACCCTGGAGAAGAAAAAGCTTGCACCAACGTTTGCCCTCAAGCTTTTAGGCAAACGTTGGCACCACAACAAAACACCCAGGAGAGCAAAAGCTTGCGCCAACATTTGACCTCAAGCTTTTAGGCAAACGTTGGCGCCACAAGCATGAAGGGGTATACTTCCAACAAGAATAACTTGAGTTGTAGATGTCCAATTGAGGTGATTCTAAGTGTGTTAGAAAGCTGACATTCAGAGCTTTCCAACCATATATAATAGTCTATATTGGGCATAAAATTGGCAACGTGACAAGAGGACAAAGTAGCCCCCAAGAAGCATATAAAAGGGATCCACGTTTGGCTCAAAGTTTGACGTCAAACTTTGGCTCAAATGTGGATGGTAGCAAGGAAGCCTAGCTGATGTGAAAAGTTTGAGTAAAAGTTTGACCTCAAACTTTTACTCAAGCTTTTCTGGTTCATGGCCCGGTTCAAAAATGGGTTTCTCTCCAACTCCAAGAGCAATCAACAGAGGCTTTTGTCAACCCAATTCCATCAAGAGCAAAGGCCCAATTCAAGGCTTGAAGATCATTTGAAGAAAGTGTATAAATAGCTTAGAATTTAAGTTTTTAGGGAGCTTTCCTTATTAGAGCTTTTTCCGTTTTAGTTTTGCAAGAGTGATTTTGGGAGAGTTTTCGGTTGAGAGTATTTGGAGATTCTGAGTCTTGGGGAAGGAGAATTGAATTCTCTTCCTATTAGTTTTCTTGCTTTCAATTTCATTTACAATTTGTCTTGGATCTTGGGTTGGAGAATTGAAGGAATTTTGTTTCAATCTCATCCTGAGATCTCTCTGTTTTATGCTTCTTCTTCTACTCTTTCTGCAATTTGCTTTTCTCTATTCCCTTTGCAATTGCTCTTGTTGGATCAAGGAAGGTAGTGAGATCTAGACTTAGTTTTCTAGTCTCTTGACCCCTGAGATCTGAATTATCATTTTACTTTCTCTGTTTAACGCTTTTCATGTTCATTTACATTTCCGTTTTAGATCCGGTTCAATTCAATTCTTCTTCTACTTTTCAGTTTAGTGCAATTTACTTTTCCTTGTTTAATTTCTGCAAATCCAATTCCCAATTCCCTTTATAATTCAAGCCATTTACATTTCTTGCACTTTAAGATTCTGCAATTTACATTAATTGCGTTCTAAGTTTCTGCCATTTAATTTCTTGTTCTTTAAGATTCAGCACTTTAATTTTCTGTTCTCTTTAATTTCATGCAAATTACCTATTCCCTTTATTTTCCATGCAATTTAAATTCTATTAATCACAAATCACTCAACCAAATCTTGATTCGCTTGACTAAATCAACCACTAAACTAAAATTGCTTAATCCTTCAATCCCTGTGGGATCGACCTCACTCACGTGAGTTATTATTACTTGATGCGACCCGGTGCACTTGCCAGTTAGATTGTGTGTTTGGAATTCGTCTTCCAAAAATACACATCAAGTTTTTGGCGCCGTTGCCAGGGATTGATTAGGTTGACAATGATTAAGTGAGGTGGTGGTCTAGATTAAGCATTTTTTTTCTTTTTACTAAGCATACTAACTATTTGAATTTTTGCTTAAGTTAACACTAACTTCACTCTAGCAATAGAGTGCTTTATTTTGGTTCCTGGTTCTGTGTTTATGTCAGGAGGAAAAATCAATGAATCCACACCTTTTGATTCTGAAACATTTTGGAGGTTGAGAAGAAAACCAAGAAATGGAGGAAAATCCAACAAATCCACAAGTGGGAATGGCCAACGACAATGGTCAGCCCCAAAAGAGAGTATTGGCTTCATATACATTTGCTAATCCAAGGCATTGTGGGAGTAGCATCCTGACCCCAAATGTCGATGCAAATAACTTTGAATTGAAGCCCCAACTCATCACCTTGGTGTAGAACAACTGTTCCTATGGAGGAGGCCCCTTGGAAGATCCAAACCAGCACCTATCCACCTTCCTGAGGATATGTAACACAGTGAAGACCAATGGTGTGCATCCTGACAGTTACAAATTGTTGCTATTTCCATTTTCTCTCAGAGACAAAGCCACTCAATGGTTGGAATCCTTCCCAAGAGACAGCATCAACAACTGGGATGATCTAGTAGCCAAGTTCCTTGCCAAGTTTTACCCACCTCAAAAAGTTATTAGATTGAAGACTGAAGTACAAACATTCACAAAAATGGATGCTGAACCCTTGTATGAGGCATGGGAACGATACAAAGCTCTAATCAGGAAGTGCCCTCCTGAGATGTTTAATGAATAGGATAAACTCCAAAATTTCTATGAAGGACTGACAATGAAAGCTCAAGAGGCACTTGACTATTCAGCAGGAGGCTCAATGCAACTCATGAAGACAGCTGAAGAGGCCCAAAACCTCATTGATATGGTGGCAAACAATCAATATTTCTTTGCTCATCAGAGACAACGCCAGCCATCACAAAGGAAAGGAGTGATGGAGTTGGAAGGAGTGGACTCAATTCTGGCTCAAAACAAAATAATGCAGCAGCAAATTCAACAACAATTTGATCAAATGGCCAAGAGGATTGATAGTCTCCAAGTTGCAGCAATCAACACAAGCCAATCATCAACCAAATGGGGGCAAAATGAAGAAAACCAAGAAGATCAGCAGCAGGAACAACCTCAATATGTGCACAACCAAAGCTGCGGCCAAAATGAAGTTTATGGTGACACCTACAATCTATCCTGGAAGAACCATCCAAATCTCAGATGGGGAGATAACCACACTCAAAACCAACAACCATGGCAAAGAAATTCAAGCCAAAACAACTCAAGAAACAACCAGAACAACAACCAGCAAAACATAACCCACAATCCATATAGAAAACCCAAAAATCACCATCATCCACCTTCCACATCCACATTCCACCCACAAAATAATCCCACAAATAGTTCAAACAACTTCCAGCAACAACAATCTCATTTTACACAACCACAACCAAATCCAGACTCCCAAAGATTCTCTAGTCTAGAGATAATGATGGAGAAACTCATGAAAAATCAAGAGATGGCAAGACAAGATCAAGAAGCAGCAAGAAAAGATAAAGCCACAACAAGCAAAAACCAAGAAGCTTCAATCAGAAATCTTGAGAGGCATATGGAGCAAATGGCTAAACAAATTGTAGAGATGTGTGAGAAGCAATCAAATGCATCCCCTAGTGCCACTCAAGACCACCCAAGGGACAAAGGAAAAGCTACAAAGTGGGAGGAGTGCAAGGCAATCATAGTGGGAAGTGAGAAGACTGGAGGGAAAGAAGTCATCAATCAGGAAGAACACAACAGAGAAGTTCCATAAGAAGAGACAGAAGAGAGAAGAGAAAAGGATAGAAGGACCAAGAATGCAAAAAGCTCAAAGAGAGACAAGAACATCCTTGAAACACAGCTACAGGAGAAGAAAGAAGGGGTGAAGCCAGATGTCCCCAAACTTCCGTACCCTCAGAGGTTCAAAAAAGAAAATGAAGATAAGCAATATTCAAAGTTCTTAGACATATTCAAGACACTTAGCATCAATATTCCTTTCTTAGAAGCACTTGAACAGATGCCATTATATGCCAAATTTATGAAAGAAGTGCTAACAAAGAAAAGACCCTTGAAGGAAGGACAAATTGTTGAAATGACAATGGAGTGTAGTGCTATTCTCCAAAGAGGTCTACCAGAGAAGAAGGATGATCCTGGAAGGTTTTATATACCTTGTACCATAGGAGACATAACTATTGAGAAATCATTCTGTGACCTTGGTGCAAGCATAAACTTGATACCTCTATCTCTTATGAGGAAGCTTCAAATTTTTGAACTGAAACCCACTCGAATAGCTCTTCAAATGGCTGACAAGTCCATTCAGCAAGCACTCAGAGTTGTAGAGAATGTGCTGATAAAAGTGGGGAAATTCTTTCTCCCAACTGATTTTGTCATCCTGGATATGGAGGAGGACCCTAACACTCCCATCATCCTGGGGAGGCCTTTTCTTGCTACGGGCAGAGCATTGATAGATGTTGAAAAAGGGGAATTATTGCTGAGAGTGCATGATGAGCACCTAGCATTCCATGTTTTTAAAACCCTACATGAGCCCACTCAAGAAGAAGATTGTATGGAGGATAAGGCCAGAGATCAAAGTTTGAAGGAGGTAGTCAATGAGTTAACTCCAAGATTTCCAAATCCATGCTTGAAAGAAGTAGAGATGGTGCAACAAACCAAAGAAATCAAGGAGGAACTAGATCAAAAACCTCCAGATGAGAAATTCAACATCTCAGATAAGGAACCACCAAGGCAGGGAGTATCTTTTGAGAAAAAAAAAGAAGAAGAGGCCAAGAGGGTGGAGAAACAAGAAGATCTCTACTGAAGGCTTTTCACCAGGGGATAAAGTAGTGTTAAACACCCAACCAATGAAGGTGTCCCCACAATCATCTGAATGTTATACTGTGAACCGGATCCTTTCACTTGAACACCTAGAAATCATCAAAGAGGAGACCGGATGGAAGTTCACAGTAAGAGGAGAAAAGCTAAGGCACTATGCTTATCAGCCTCCATGATCAAAGAAAAAGATGTCAAGCTAGTGACAATAAAGAAGCGCTTGTTGGGAGGCAACCCAACCTAAGGTAGTTTTCTTTTCATAGTCTTTTCAATAAAAATGTTGAATAATTGGTATGCATTGCAAGGAGCTAAGTTTGGTGTTGCACACCAAAACAATTTAAGGGAGAATGAAGGATTCTAAGTTTGGTGTTCCACCAAAACCTCATTTAAAAGCACATTCTCACCTCCTGCACAATACTAGCTCCAAGCAATCAAACAGATTATTCAACTACTTAACTGCTTTCTAGTTTTAACTCCATAACCTTTAGCAAGGATACAAGATTTTACATATAGTCAACCTGTTGCATCAGAGGAAGTGGCAAGGAATTAAGTTTGGTGTTCCCATACCAAATTAAATCCAAAAACCACACTCAATTCATACATACTAACCAGTCACTTAAGGGCTTGAGAAACAAGCAACTTTTGAGAATTGTGTAGGGAACTAACCACCTATTGAAGACATCATGCACCACAACTCAAAAGGGGCACAACAGAAGGAAGAACAAAAAGAACAGCAAACCAATAGGTTGTATCTATACTTAACTCTTGCGGTTAAGAAATGCCTCGATTTATGACCTGCTAAAAGTGTTCATTTAGTGTAGGCAAAAATTACTCTTTAAAATAAGTAAGCTAGTCTAAGTGTGTGCTTGTTGGTTCACTCTCACTTGACTAAAAGCACACTTTGTCCCCTGCATCTTTAATTCAATAAAAGAAATGTTTGGAATGTGAAATGAGATAGTTCTTTGTTAGCTAGAAGTACAATAAAAGTAAGTGGTGGTACGCATGTGTGATTGTATGATAGCTCACTTTTAGTGAATAAAAGAACTAGACTGTCTCCTTTTAAATAGAAGGTATCTCACTGTCTATGAATCTCAATAGAACAAAAGTCCTAGGTTAAAAAGAAAAACAAAAAGAGAAAAGAAATAGCCAAACAAAATGGAAACAGAACAAAAGAAAAATAAAAAGAAACAAAGCTAGACACCAATAGCTTGAACCTTAGAATATATGCCTTTGGTGTCTTTGTACTAGGATCTACTTGGATTATTAAGTTCTTTGGAGTGCATCAACACTTGGTGACTTGGGTAAACTAACCCGGGATCATCAACTGAAAGTCCACTATCAAAAGCAACCTAACTACAAGGCATTTAGTAACCCAAAGAGGTGCTGGGCATCAATGTTCTAAGAAGGAATGTGAGCCAAGTGTCAATAGTGAATAATGTGTCAAGCATAAAGAAAGAAAAGAGCTTGTTACACATGACACTGAACTAAAGCTTATAAAAAAAATAATGGTCAGGGACAAAGGAATAATGAGAGGTCATAGCAGTGTGTTGCTTGATGCTTGGAGGAGACTTTCTAAGCCTAAATATCAATAAGAAGTGAGTGTTTACAAATCTACATGAAACCCCATGAGCTACCAAAAATACTCTGCTAGCATGAACATCTTCTTCCATTTCATTCTTTCTTCTCAAAAATTCTTTTCTTACTTGGGGACAAGCAAGCTTTAAGTTTGGTGTTGTGATGACAAGTCATCTTAGCCTAGTTTCACTAGTCTTTTTCTTATGTTTTCAATTGAATTTATGCACTTTCTTGAGCCATAAGTAAGCCAATTGGGTAGAATTTTATGTTTCCTTTGATTCAATTAACCATGGATAAATTAATGCAATTTCATGAGATTTTGTGCTAAAATTGTCATATATTATGAAAGAATAACAATCTCATGATTTTGAGCATAGCTTTGATGTGCTTGGTTGATTGATGATAGGTGAAAAGAGCTTTGAAGAAGGTTGAAGAAAGAAGAAATGGCAAGGAGCAAGAGAGAACAAAAAGCTTGAGTAAAAGTTTGACCTCAAACTTTAGCTCAAAATTTTGGAAGAGTTGAACTCACCCTGGAGAGGAGCAAAAGCTTGCGCCAACGTTTGCCCTCAAGCTTTTAGGCAAACGTTGGCACCACAACAAACATACCCTGGAGAAGAAAAAGCTTGCGCCAACGTTTGCCCTCAAGCTTTTAGGCAAACGTTGGTGCCACAACAAAACACCCAGGAGAGCAAAAGCTTGCGCCAACGTTTGACCTCAAGCTTTTAGGCAAACGTTGGCGCCACAAGCATGAAGGGGTATACTTCCAACAAGAATAACTTGAGTTGTAGATGTCCAATTGAGGTGATTCTAAGTGTGTTAGAAAGCTGACATTTAGAGCTTTCCAACCATATATAATAGTCTATATTGGGCATAAAATTAGCAACGTGACAAGAGGACAAAGTAGCCCCCAAGAAGCATACAAAAGGGATCCACGTTTGGCTCAAAGTTTGACCTCAAACTTTGGCTCAAACGTGGATGGCAGCAAGGAAGCCTAGCTGATGTGAAAAGTTTGAGTAAAAGTTTGACCTCAAACTTTTAAACTTTTACTCAAGCTTTTCTGGTTCATGGCCCGGTTCAAAAATGGGTTTCTCTCCAACTCCAAGAGCAATCAACAGAGGCTTTTGTCAACCCAATTCCATCAAGAGCAAAGGCCCAATTCAAGGCTTGAAGATCATTTGAAGAAAGTGTATAAATAGCTTAGAATTTAAGTTTTTAGGGAGCTTTTCTTTTTAGAGCTTTTTCCATTTTATTTTTGCAAGAGTGATTTTGGGAGAGTTTTCGGTTGAGAGTATTTGGAGATTCTGAGTCTTGGGAAAGGAGAATTGAATTCTCTTCCTCTTAGTTTTCTTGCTTTCAATTTCATTTACAATTTGTCTTGGATCTTGGGTTGGAGAATTGAAGGAATTCTATTTCAATCTCATCCTGAGATCTCTCTGTTTTATTTACTGCATAATTGAATTTCAATTTCTGTTCATTGCTTCTTCTTCTACTCTTTCTGCAATTTGCTTTTCTCTATTCCCTTTGCAATTGCTCTTGTTGGATCAAGGAAGGTAGTGAGATCTAGACTTAGTTTTCTAGTCTCTTGACCCCTGAGATCTGAATTATCATTTTACTTTCTCTGTTTAACGCTTTTCATGTTCATTTATATTTCCGTTTTAGATCCGGTTCAATTCAATTCTTCTTCTACTTTTCAGTTTAGTGCAATTTACTTTTCCTTGTTTAATTTCTGCAAAGCCAATTCCCAACTCCCTTTACAATTCAAGCCATTTATATTTTCACTTTAAGATTCTGCAATTTACATTTCTTGCGTTCTAAGTTTCTGCCATTTAATTTCTTGTTCTTTAAGATTCAGCACTTTAATTTTCTGTTCTCTTTAATTTCATGCAAATTACCTATTCCCTTTATTTTCCATGCAATTTAAATTCTGTTAATCACAAATCACTCAACCAAATCTTGATTCTCTTGACTAAATCAATCACTAAACTAAAATTGCTCAATCCTTCAATCCATGTGGGATCGACCTCACTCACGTGAGTTATTATTACTTGATGCGACCCGGTGCACTTGCCGGTTAGATTGTGTGTTTGGAATTCGTCTTCCAAAAATACACATCACTCTACAACTCAAGACTCAAGTTCTTCCCTGGGAAACTTAAGTCTCGATGGTCAGGACCTTTCACCATACTCAAGGTGTTTCCTTATGGTCATGTGGAGCTCATGGAGGACAAGACTCAGAGAACTTTTACTGTCAATGGCCATAGATTCAAGCACTACTTGTGAGGCTCCATAGAGGAGCAGAGAGTGAGCTACAAGCTCAGCTGAAGATGAAGGAATGTCAAGCTAATGACAATAAAGAAGCGCTAGTTGGGAGGCACCCCAACACTTTATCCTTTTTGATTTAATTGCCTTTCTTAGAGTAATTTAAAATCTATTGCTTTAGATAGTTTAATTTTCAGTCTCACTTTGAGGTTATAGTATCAAATTAGGATTAGTTTACAATTGTAGGTTAGAAAGTTTGATATTAGCTTTGGTAGCTAGATTTTCTTTACACTCTTTTATTTCTTTCTATTTTGGAACTGCAACTTGATGAAGGCATAAATCATGATGAGTGAATGGGCTGAGAACTAGCTAAACTGCTAAGTTTGGTGTGGCCTCCCACCCACTTAATCTAGGCTTACAAATAATTATAGCCTGATTTTGAAGAGTAAGCCCAGAGATTAAGTTTGGTGTGGCCACCACCAAGGATCACCTAGCAGCTCAAGTCACCTAATTTGAAAGCACTTAATACTTTGGGTAAGAACATTAACGTGGTTTAATGAGTTCAGAGGAATTGAAATCAAAAGAAAATGAAAAGATTGATGATTACTCCATTCTTATGAACACATTAAATACACAATGATGGAACCAATTTATTAAGATGCCAAAGAATTAAGTTTGGTGTCCCAAGGGACACCCATCAGTTGCAATCCAAATCACTCTTGATGAGAAGGAATGTGAAGGGGTTCTTTTGTCATTACTAATGGGTTAAGTTTCAATTTCAGGAGAAAAGATGGGGCCCACATGGTAAACAACTCACAAAGCAAGGAAGTCAAGGTGTACTTGCACTTTGGACAACACACGCAGAAGACATGTGAGAAAAGAGTTGGCACCTCTTCCCACGCTAGGTGCCACTCCCCAAGTGGGAAAACATTTAACCCTTTTCAATTCCCACCCTTCGTACCACACCATTCACCCATTATAAAAGCCTCACCTCCCCATCTCCTCTCCCACTTCAACAACCCCCAATCATACACGAAGAGCATACACCCGTCACCTTCTTTTCTCTTGTCAGCTTTTACCATCTTTTTCCCTTCTTTCTTTCTTCTTTTTTCTTGATTGGGATAATCAAGTCCTAAGTTTGGTGTTGGAGCAAAACATTGTTTTGCTTGCTCTTTCTTACAACCCCCACACATTTTTTTCACAATCCCATACACACTCTCTCAACCTAATGGCACCACCAAAAAGCTCAACCTCAAAGAAAAGAAAAATCAAGGAACCAACCTCTGGATCCTCAAGCTCTTTCAATGACTACAAGTTCCTCTCTGCATTCAACCAAAATCAATTCTATGGTTGGGTAAGTGAGAGGGAGATCATTCCAGAAGTTGGGTTTCAACTAGAGAGGAATGAGCATATTGAAATTAACATTGAGATCAACAACAGGGGTTGGTCACTTCTATGCAACCCACCAAGGAAAGTGGTAGAGAGCTTGGTGAGGGAATTCTACGCTAATGCAGTACCTCAAACAGGGCAACAATATGGCTACATTAGCTATGTAAGGGGGAAGTCCATCGACTACAGCCCCTCTAGCATAGAAAGAATGCTAATGGTGAAGAGGACAAGCTCCACTCGGAGCTGTGAAGAAAGAATGAAGCAGCAAGACCCTGGGTTTGAGGAGACCCTGAATGAAATTTGTGTAATGCATGTGCGTTGGATAAATGATAAGGATGGGATACCAAATCAATTGAGGAGAAGAGATTTGAGCCCCTAAGCTAGAGGGTGGCTAGAATTTGTGAGGAGGTCCCTAATCCCATATCCAACACTTCAGAGGTGACCAAGGAGAGAGCTGTGCTCATCTACAGCATCATGAAAGAAGAGAATATCAACGTGGGGGAGATGATTTCCAACAACATCAACAAAGTATTGAAAAGCACCAGTGACAACACAAGGTTGGCATTCTCCAGCATTATATAGAGGCTATGTGATGAGGTTGGAGTTGAAAAGATCATTGATGAGGTGCTTGTGAAGTAAGACAAGTTCATAACTGCCATAAAGATGGCCAAGGTGGTAGCTGTTCACCCACTCAACAGGGCCAGAGAACGAAGAGCTCATGCCCATGAACCACAACAACAACAAGAAGAGGAAGAGGCAGAAGAGCAACCTCAATTCTTGGCACTTCCACCACCACCACAATACTAATATCAGCAATTTCCAGAGGGATTCAACTGGGAAAATTGCAAGGATATGTACACCAAATGAAGGGAGACCTACACCACCTGAGGGAAGATGTTAATCAACTCAAAGAAACTCAACAACAACAATGGAGCCAAGTTAACCAAAACATTCAACAACTCCAAGGGGGTTTTAAGAACCTCAAGGAGCAGCAAGATCAGATTAACTGGGGAGAGATGCAAGGCAGCTTAGAAATGATTCTGAGACGACAATTACAACAAATGGAGAGTCTTGCTGAATTCAGACACCTTTATGAAGCAAGGACTGTAGCCAGAGGGGAATATGATTGCTATGCACAAACAAAGTTGAGCTACCTGTGCAATGCAGTAGCTAACATGAACCCCAATTACCCCACCTATATGCAGAAATTGGAGGAACTCAGCTCAAGGCAAGAAGAAATAGCATACCAACACAAGGAGAATGTAAAATATTATATGAGGAGGCTAGGATTTTGGAAGCCCAAGGATGCTAAAGCACAAGAAGAAGGATAAAGGGAAGGGGCCAATGAACTAAAGATGAAGCTGCTCAAGGTTGTTGAGTTCCATGGTTGACATTTTCTAAATTCTGAAATCTTGTTTAAGCTTTTGCTTTATTTACTTTTTGAATAAATAATCATGCTAGGATAGTTTATGTTTTATGCTTAGTTTTAATTCCTGTTTGAAGTCTTTATGAGTTTTTTTTACAAGAAAGAAAATGCCATGTATTTCAAGTCTTCATTTCAACATAAATAAAAGTAGAGCTTGTCTCCATAAGAGTTACTGTGAGTTGTGCAAAAACATCAAGAGAGACCAAGGCCAATAGAGATTATCAAACAAACTAAGAAATAAAAAACTAAGTGTAGAACCTTGGATGAAATAAAAAAAGAAATTGAGTCATGGAGAGCAACTAGTCCTAGAAGGTATAACAAGGAAAGGTTAAAGGGTGTTCCTTGAATATCCATAGAACCAAGAGGTAGTAAGCAATAAAGGCCCAAGGCTCTGAGCATCAACTACTGGGATAGAAAAAAAAAGAAACATTAAAAAACTCAAAAAGAACTAAAGATCTTAGTAGATGCTTGTAGTGAAGATGTGTCAAGAAGAGACCTGGACAAGTAAATTCTTAGGGGTGTCTCAACACCTAGTACCCTAAAACCAATTGGCTTGGGAGTGCTAATTGAAAGCCTAATTAAAGGGTTGTCTTGAGATAAAACACTTAGAGTCGTGGTCAAGAAAGAAAAACAATCCTTACCACTTCAAGGTGACAATCAATAGAAAGGACCCCTAAAACCTATACCTAAAAGAACCCTCAAGGATCCAAGAGTTTTCCATGACATTAAAACACTCATACGTGTGTTGAACACTTAGTCTTACTCTTAGCTGTATTGCAATCACTCAAAGCCAAGGCCTCAAGTTATAAAGGCTTACTCACATTGATTTGCTTGGGACAAGCAAAGCTTAAGCTTGGTATTGTGATGACTTGCATCATCTACCCTTCTTTCTTGCATAAAGAAGACCATAAAAGAGCATAAATCTCATTTTATCAGTACAATTCATGCATTATTTGATGAATATTATGGTACACTACTTTGAAATGAGTTGTGCTGAATTTCAGGTGAAAAAGGCATCAAAAATGGGTAGAAGACAAACAAGAAGCTGGGCGTGTGAAACTGGCGTGCCACTTGGGAACAAATGCCACGAAAATGCACTGGCGTGGCACGCCAGGAGCTAGGCGTGGCACGCCAGTACTAAAGTCCAGAGAAGAAGTCCAAGCATGCATGAGGGCGTGGCACGCTAATACATTTTTCCAGAGAGCTACAATGGAGGACACAAAAAAGGCGTGGCATGCCAGATTGGGCGTGGCACGCCTGACCCACCATCTACTATGGGCGTGCCACTTGAGCAAAGGGGCGTGGCACGCCAACTCACCATTCCAAGAAGAACCTCCACTATGGCGTGCCACTTGGTGTCGAAGGCGTGGCACGCCAGTTCCAAGAAGCCACTTGGGCGTTGGTGCACGAAATTGTGATCTCAGGCAATGGCGCCAGAAACTCTGTACGCACGTCTTAATAAATCATTTTTCATTCACAACTTCGATACAACTAACCAGCAAGTGCACTGGGTCGTCCAAGTAATAAACCTTACATGAGTAAGGGTCGATCCCACGGAGATTGTTGGTATGAAGCAAGCTATGGTCACCTTGTAAATCTCAGTCAGGCGGATATAAAATAGTTATGGAGTTTTCGAAAATATATAATAAAATAAGGATAGAAATACTTATGTAAATCATTGGTGAGAATTTCAGATAAGCACATAGAGATGCTTTTGTTCCTCTAAACCTCTGCTTTCCTGCTGTCTTCATCCAATCAATCTTACTCCTTTCCATGGCTGGCTTTATGTAAGGACATCACCGTTGTCAATGGCTACTTTTAATCCTCTCTGGAAAATGGTCCGATGCGCTGTCACTGCATGGCTAATCATCTGGTGGCATCACCCTTGTCAATGGCTGCATCCCATCCTCTTGTGAAAATGGTCCAAATGCTCTGTCACAGCACGGCTAATCATCTGAGGTTCTCGATCATACTGGAATAGGATTCACCCTCCTTTTGCGTCTGTCACTACGCCCAGCACTCGCGAATTTGAAGTTCGTCACAGTCATTCAATCCCAGAGTCCTACTCGGAATACCACAGACAAGGTTTAGACTTTTCAGACTCTCATGAATGCCGCCATCAGTCTAGCTTATACCACGAAGATTCTGATTAAGAGATCCAAGAGATACTCATTCAATATAAGGTGGAACGGAAGTGGTTGTCAGGCATGCGTTTGTAGGGGAATGATGATGATTGTCACGTTCATCACATTCAGGTTGAAGTGCGAATGAATATCTTAGAAGCGGAATAAGTTGAATTGAATAGAAAAACAGTAGTACTTTGCATTAATCTTTGAGGAACAGCAGAGCTCCACACCTTAATCTATGGAGTGCAGAAACTCTACCTGTATAAAAATACATAAGTGATAATGGTTCAGGCATGGCCGAATGGCCAGCCCCCATGAAAGTCTAGGATAGCATAAAACTGATCAAAGATGTCTAATATAATAGTAAAAAGTCCTATTTATACTAAACTAGTTACTAGGGTTTACAGAAGTAAGTAATTGATGCATAAATCCACTTTCGGGGCCCACTTGGTGTGTGCTTGGGCTGAGCTTGAATGTTACACGTGTAGAGGTCAATCTTGGAGTTGAACACCAGTTTGTAACGTATTTCTGGCGTTCAACTCTGGCTTGTGACGTGTTTCTGGCGTTTAACTCCAGACAACAGCGTAGAACTGGCGTTCAACTTCCTTTTATGTCATCTAAACTCGGCCAAAGTATGAACTATTATATATTGCTGGAAAGCCCTGGATGTCTAATTTCCAACGCAATTGGAAACGTGCCAATTTGAGTTCTGTAGCTCCAGAAAATCCACTTTGAGTGCAGGGAGTTCAGAATCCAACAGCATCAGCAGTCCTTCTTCAACCTCTGAATCTGATTTTTGCTCAAGTCCCTCAATTTCAGCCAGAAAATACCTGAAATCACAAAAAAACACACAAACTCATAGTAAAGTCCAGAAATGTGAATTTAACATAAAAACTAATGAAAACATCCCTAAAAGTAACTAGATTCTACTAAAAATATACTAAAAACAATGCCAAAAAGCGTATAAATTATCCGCTCATCACAACACCAAACTTAAATTGTTGCTTGTCCCCAAGCAACTGGAAATCAAATAGGATAAAAAGAAGAGAATATACTATAAATTCCAAACTATCAATGAAACATAGCTCCAATCAGATGAGCGGGACTTGTAGCTTTTTGCCTCTTGAATAGTTTTGGCATCTCACTTTATCCATTGAAGTTCAGAATGATTGGCATCTATAGGAACTCAGAGTTCAGATAGTGTTATTGATTCTCCTAGTTCAGTATGATGATTCTTGAACACAGCTATTTTATGAGTCTTGGCCGTGGCCCTAAGCACTTTGTTTTCCAGTATTACCACGGGATACATAAATGCCACAGACACATAACTGGGTGAACCTTTTCAGATTGTGACTCAGCTTTGCTAAAGTCCCCAATTAGAGGTGTCCAGGGTTCTTAAGCACACTCTTCTTTTGCTTTGGACCTTGACTTTAACTGCTCAGTCTCAAGTTTTCACTTGACACCTTCACGCCACAAGCACATGGTTAGGGACAGCTTGGTTTAGCCGCTTAGGCCAGGATTTTATTCCTTTAGGCACTCCTATCCACTGATGCTCAAAGCCTTGGGATCCTTTTTATTTACCCTTGCCTTTTGGTTTTAAGGGTTATTGGCTTTTTTGCTCTTGCCTTTTGGTTTTAAGAGCTTTGGCTTTTTCTGCTTGCTTTTTCTTTTTCTTTCTATTTTTTTTCCTATATTTTTTTTCTTTTTTTTTCTACAAGCTTTGTTCTTTGCTGCTTTTTCTTGCTTCAAGAATCATTTTTATGATTTTTCAGATTATCAAATAACATGTCTCCTTATCATCATTCTTTCAAGAGCCAACATATTTAACATTCTTAAACAACAACTTCAAAAGACATATGCACTGTTCAAGCATTCATTCAGAAAACAAGAAGCATTGTCACCACATCAATATAATTAAACTAAGTTGAAGGATAAATTCGAAACTCATGTACTTCTTGTTCTTTTGAATTAAAACATTTTTCATTTAAGAGAGGTGATGGATTCATAGGACATTCATAACTTTAAGACATAGTTACTAACTACTAATGATCATGTAATGAAGACACCAACATGGATAAGCACTTAACATTAAGAAAACAAAAAACAGAAAATAAGAACAAGGAATGAGTCCACCTTAGTGATGGTGGCGTTTCCTTCTTGAGGAACCAATGATGTCCTTGAGCTCTTCTATGTCTCTTCCTTGTCTTTGTTGCTCCTTCCTCATTGCTTTTTGATCTTCTCTTGTTTCATGAAGGATGATGGAGTGCTCTTGATGTTCCACCCTTAATTGTCCCATGTTGGAACTTAATTCTCCTAGGGAGGTGTTGATTTGCTCCCAATAGTTTTGTGGAGGAAAATGCATTTGAAGCATCTCCGGGATCTCATGGTGATGAGCTTCATGCGTCTCTTGAGATCCATGAATGGGCTCTCTTGCTTGCTCCATCCTTTTCTTAGTGATGGGCTTCTCTTCCTCAATGGGAATGTCTCCTTCTATGAAAGCTCCAGCTGAGTAACATAGATGGCAAATAAGATGAAGAAAAGCTAGCCTTGCCCCAGGAGAGGGCTTTTCGGCTATTTTGTAGAGATCAAGGGAGATGACTTCATGAACTTCTACTTCTTCTCCAATCATGATGCTATGAATCATGATGGCCCGATCCACAGTAACTTCAGATCGGTTGCTAGTGGGGATGATGGAGCGTTGGATGAATTCCAACCATCCTCTAGCCATAGGCTTGAGGTCCAGTCTTCTTAATTGAACCGGCTTGCCTTTGGAGTCAATCTTCCATTGAGCTCCTTCCACACATATGTCCATGAGGACTTGGTCCAACCTTTGATTAAAGTTGACCCTTCTAGTGTAGGGGCGTGCCTCTCCTTGCATCATAGGCAAGTTAAACGCCAACCTCACATTTTCCGGACTAAAATCTAAGTATTTTCCCCGAACCATTGTAATATAATTCTTCGGGTTTGGGTTCTTACTTTGATCATGGTTCCTAGTGATCCATGCATTGGCATAGAACTCTTGAACCATTAGGATGCCGACTTGTTAGATGGGGTTTGTTAGAACTTCCCAACCTCTTCTTTGGATTTCATGTCGGATCTCCGGATACTCATTCTTCTTGAGCTTGAAAGGGACCTCAGGGATCACCTTCTTCTTGACCACAACATCATAGAAGTAGTCTTGATGAGCTTTGGAGATGAATCTTTCCATCTCCCATGACTCGGAGGTGGAAGCTTTTGTCTTCCCTTTCCCTTTTCTAGAGGATTCTCAGGTCTTGGGTGCCATCAATGGTAATGGAAAAACAAAAAGCTTATGCTTTTACCACACCAAACTTAGAATTTTGCTCGCCCTTGAGCAAGAGAAGAAAGAATAGATGAAGAAGAAGAAGAAAATATGGAGGAGAGGGGGGAGGGGTGTATTCGGCCAAGAAGGGGAAGAGAGGGTTGTGTTGTGTGAAAAGGAAGAAGAATGGAGGGCTTTATATAGGGAAGGGAGGGGGGGTAAGGTTCGGCCATATAGGGTGGGTTTGGGTGGGAAATTGATTTTGAATTTTGAAGGTAGGTGGGGTTTATGAGGTAGGTTTATGGGGAAGAGTGGATGGATGTGAGTGGTGAAGTGGTGATAGAGAAGAGAGATTGAGGTGATTGGTGAAGAGTTTTGGGGAAGAGTGTTTATGGGATTGTGTGAAAGAGGGGTGAGAAGAAGTGAGTGGAGGTAGGTGGGGATCCTGTGGGGTCCACAGATCCTGAGGTGATCCTGTGGGGTCCACAGATCCTGAGGTGTTCAAGGATTTACAACCTTGCACCAAATTAGGCATGCAAAATGCCCTTGCACACAACTCTGGGCGTTCAGCGCCAGATTGGTGCTTGTTCTGGGTGTTGAATGCCCATTTGTTTCCCATTTCTGGCGTTGAACGCCAGAACCATGCTTGTTTTGGGCGTTCATCGCCAGCTCTTCTCCAGGGTGCAATTCTGGCGTTCAAACGCCCAGATGCTGCCCATTTTGGGCGTTCAGTGCCAGAACTATGCTCTGTTCTGGCGTTGAACGCCAGCCAGATGCTTCTTACTGGCGTTTAAATGCCAGTAAGGTCTTCTTTAATGTCAACAGCTTGATAGTGGGCTCTCATGGAGCCTCACAGATGTTCAGAGCATTGTTGAGACTTCCCAACACCAAACTTAGAGTTTGACTGTGGGGGCTCTGGTTGACTCTGTTTTGAGAGAAGCTTACTGTGCCTCTTTTCCATGTTTACAGAAGGGTAACCTTGAGTTGTAAACACAAGGAAATCCTCATTCAATTGAAGGACTAATTTACCTCTGTCAACATCAATCACAGCTCTTGCTGTGGCTAGGAAAGGTCTTCCAAGGATGATGGATTCATCCTCATCCTTCCCAGTATCAAGGATTATGAAATCAGCAGGGATGTAAAGGCCTTCAACCTTTACTAATACGTCCTCTACTGTGATGGCTTTGCGTTCCCCTCTTGGGTTGACCATGGTATCACTGGGGAATGTATGTGTAGGCATTGGTATTTGTTTAGACAAGCTCCCTACTTGTGCTTCCAGTTTTAAAATTGCTGCCCCTTGGTTCCTTATGTTGGATCTGAACTCCTCTTGGTTTGCATCTATCTTTCTTTCAGCCTGCATTTGTTTCTTCAGAACAGTAGAAATAGTTCTTGTCAGTTGTGCTGACAATTGTGCTATGGCAGCCTCTAATTTTGCAAAATTACTGCTGATTTCATATGGTTGCATGGTTGAAGATGATGTATCTTTATGGTGGTTGTTGTGTGGTTATTGGGTGGAGTGGTTGATGTGTGGAAAACGATCCAACATAAAACTCACCGGCAAGTGTACCGGGTCGTAACAAGTAATAATAACTCACATGAGTGAGGTCGATCCCACAGGGATTGAAGGATTGAGCAATTTTAGTTAAGTGGTTGATTTAGTCAAGCAAACAAGGTTTGATTTGAGTGATTTGTATTCAACAGAAGCTAAATTGCATGAAATTTAAAGGGAGAGGGAGAATTGACAGTAAATTAAAGGGGAGAAAAAGTAAGGGAGCTTAATCTTAGAGTGCAAGTAATGTAAATGACAGAAGCTTAGATTGCAAGAAATGTAAATAGCTAAAGCTTAGAGTGCAAGAAATGTAAATTGTTTGAATAGTAAAGGGCCTTGGGAGCTGGGACCTCAGAAATTAAACAAGAGAATGTAAATAGCAATCAACAGAGAAGTAAAAGATGAATTGAAATGCAGCAGATCTCAAATAGAAAAGAAGAATTACTTAAAGAAGCAATACAAAAAGTAAATTCAACTCAATTGTAAAATCTAAAAGTGAAGTTGAAGATCTCAGGGGCTGAATGAGACTAGAAAACAAGTCTAGATCTCAATTCCTTCCTTGATCCAACAGAGAATAAGTGTAGAAGAAATAGAGATGAAAGCAGTAAAGAAAACTTAGATCCAAATCACAATTCCTTGAAATTATGTAGAAAGTAAAAAAAGCGAGATCTTAGATCAAGAATGAAACAGAATTTCTTCAATTCTCAATCCAAGATTCAAAAAAAAGAGTGAAGAGTGTAAAAGTAAGAACAAAGAGGAAGAGAATTTAATTCTCTATCCTAATTCCCAAACCCAAAGCTAAAAATAAAATGAGCTTCAAAATGAAAAGTAAAAAAATAAAAGTGTCAAAAGGTCCTCTCTAAATCAAACTAACTTCTATTTATACACTTCCTATTTTTGAATTTCAGAATTTGGAGTGGGCCTTTCAATTTTGTGAAGAATTGAATTTAAATAGAATTTTAATTGGATTTGGACCGTCGGTGCTGCTCCCAGTAGAGTGCTCGGTTAACTCATTGAGCGCATCACTCCATGGTGCTTTTGGCTTGCCAATTTGCTCACGTGCCAAGCCTTGCATGTGTCCTTCACTAGCTCTTGGTTAACAAGGAGAGCACAGCACTCCCTTGCCTTTTCCGTGTCACACTCTACCAGCGCTCATTTCCTTGGCAAAACAAGAAAGGTAGCGCTCAATGAATTGGGAGAGCGTAGCATCCCTTTCCTTGTTAATGAGCCCCCAGCTTCGAACCTTGGTGGGAACAATTCAGCTCCAATTTGAAGAATAACCAAAGGTAGCGCTCCTCCAGCTCCGTGGTTCGAGTCCTTGTGAATGCAATTCGGCCAATTTTGGCTTACTTTCCTTGCAAGTAGCGCTCCTTCTTGCTCCCTCGAGTGCAGGGTTCGATCCTTGGGGCCTCCACTAGCAAACATTTACCCTTGCATTTTCTTGTGCCAAGCCCCGATAAAGTTATAAAAGTTAACCGAGCGCTATTGATTTTGCCTTATTTCCTTGGTTCCTTGTAGCGCTCAGTTAAGTGAGAGCGCGCAGCTTCCTTGCCATTTACTTTCTTGGATTTGAGTAGCGCTCAAATAGAAAGCGCTGTGCTCACTTAGAGGGCGCTATGGCTTTTTTCCTTTAATGCACCATGCTTTTGTTTCCTTTGGGCTACGCTTCATAGGCCACGCTTTCTTATTTTTTCTTTTCTTCACCTACAAGTAATCAAAAGAACCAATCAAAGTATCACCAAATTCACAAGGTTTGTAAATCATTCAAAAACCAATTAATTTTAGCTTAAACCTCATGATTTAGTGTCAAATAAAGGATGGTTGATTGATTCAACAAAACCATGCAAATTCACTCGGAATCACTTACTTACAATGCAAGAAAGTGCATAAAACCTAATGAAACAAGTGAAAAATGCTTGAAAAGCTAGCATAAGATGACTTGTCATCACAACACCAAACTTAAACCTTGCTTGTCCCCAAGCAAGAAAAGAGTTATACTCAAAGGTTCTTTCAATTGGAATAGATTGAAGAATAACTTGTAATATCCTGTGAGTGAAGTGATTAAGTGACAGTGGGGTGAACTCTATATTATATGCTCATGCAAGGGCTTCAGTGCTTACTAGTCCCCACATCTTAGAAGTCTTAGGTCTTAGGACTTTCATCCAAATGGTATCATGGAGATCTCTCTATAGGTAATCACCTTGAAGCAACTTATAGTTTCTGTGTTTTGGCCTCGACTCTAAATGTCATGTCTCAAAGCGGCTCTTTAAATAAGCTTTCAATCAATACTCCTAAACTAGTTGGTTTTAAGGTATTAGGTGTTAAAGCACCCCTGAGGATTTACTTGCTCAAGCCTCTCTCTTTGACACATTTTGACTACAAGCATTTACTAGGACAATAACTCAGAGTTCTTGTTTCTTTCTTCTTTCCTGCCTAGTAATTGATGCTCAGAGCCTTGGGCCATGTTCTTTTGTTTTTGTGTTTCCTCTATTTTCTTTTGTTTGCTGATTCTTGGATCAATAAATGTTTGAGAATCTCCACAATACTTCTTTGAACTCTATGTCCTGCCTATGAGCTCCCATGCAAGTTTTCATAAGCATGCAACCTCAATGCATAATTATACAACTAGAACCACCACTTCTCCTAATCTTTTGCTTGCCTCAAAACTTTTTAATTCCTCAATCCTTCTTTTCAAAGAATTGTCCTTTGATGTCTTATTGAAATATTGAGTGCAAGCAAGTTTGAAGAGTGTAGTGTTGTAAATAATCAAGCATCTCAATTATTGAATTATAGAGAAACTATACTAGACAGACAAACAGACAGGGGTACAATATCACTTCCAATCATAGTAGTGTCTGATGCAAAATAATCACTTAACAATATAACCTATTGGAGTTTACTTGCTTTACTCCTCATCATCATCATTGCTGGTCTTCACATTCCTCTTTTATCTCTTTGGTTGATGATGCTTAATCCTTCCAAAAACTTGGAACAACCTCTGCAATGATATTGAAAATTGCTTGTTCCCCAAGTACTTGAAAAATGGTTAGCATGCATGAATTATTTGTGGGCTCTTGAACTTACTTTGGTGTGTGAACACCAAAATTAGTCCCTTGCCAATGTTTCTTATGCATTAAGTCAACCATATGTGAAGCCTTTTTTTTCTGCTGAAGGTTACAAAACTAAAAACTAGAAGACAGACAATGGTTCAATGGTTTATCTGACTGCTTGGAACTAGCAACCCTTTATGCAAGAGGTGAGAATGTGTTTTCAAATGATATTTTTGGTGGAACACCAAACTTAGCATCCTTCACTCTTCCTTAATTTGTTTTGGTGTGAAACACCAAACTTAGCTCCTTGCAATACGGATAGAACCACTCAACCTTTTTATTGAAATAGCTATGAAAAGAAAACTACCTCAGGTTGGGTTGCCTCCCAACAAGCGCTCTTTTATTGTCACTAGCTTGACATTCATCATTCTTTGATCATGGAAGCTGAAAATCCTATTGCCTTAGATTTTCTCCTCTTGCTGTGGGATTCCTTTCCTCTATCTCTTCATGTGAAACTTCTCTGTGGTGTTTTTCTTGGATAGTGGCTTCTTTTTCTATAGCCTTCTCACTTTCCTCTATGATTTCTTTCCACTTCTCCCACTTTGTGGCTTTTTCGTTGTCTCTTGAGTTGACCTCAGTGGCCCTGGGGAGGGTATTTGCCTTCTTCTCACTCAGATCTGAAATGTATTTATCCACTTGCCCCAGTTTTTCTTCAATGTTTCTGAGTGCTGCTTTTTGGCATGTGTTTGCTAAGGTTTGATGGTTCATGAGCTTCTCCATTATTGTCTCTAGGTTAGAGATTCTTTGAGAGCACCGAATTAGTGGTGGTTGTGTGAACTGAGATGGTTGATAAAAGTTGTTTTGGGAAAATTGTGAAGTGTAAGGGGGTTGGAGGTTTGTGTGTTGTGGTGGTGTGTAATGGGTGTTGTTAGTGAGGTTGTGGTTGTGCTTGTTTGTAATGCTGGGGTTGTTATAATTGAGGTTCCTTGGCCCTAAATTTTGGTGCTCATAGTTAATTACTCCAAAACCTCTTTCAGATTGATTATATCCATATGAGATTTGAGATTGGTTTCGTGCATTTTCTACAGCAAATTGCAGCTCGTTGATTTTCCTAACCATTAGCTCCATTTGTTGCTGAAGTTGTTGGTGCATCTGCTTGTTTTGGGTCATGATTGCATTTACTCCTTCAAGTTCCATTACTCCCTTCTTTTGTGTGAATGGTTACACTTCTGCTTCTGGCTTGCTAATTTTCTGGGGTGGGTTGAACTTGGTTAGGAATTTACTCACTAGATCCTCCCATCTAGTGATGCTTCCTTGTGGGAAGGCTTCAAGCCATTGAGCAGCCTCGTTCTTCAATGAAAATGGGAACATCAACAATTTGTATGTGGCTGGATGTACACTATTGGGCTTCATTGTGTCACAGATTTTTTAGAAGGTGGATAAATGCTGAATGGGATCTTCCAGTGGACTTGCTCCATAGGAGAAATTGTTTTGTACCACGGTGATGAGCGGATGCTTCAATTAATGGGATGCATTGTCATTCGGGGTAAAGATACTACTCCCGCAATGACTCGGATTCGTTGGGTCCTCCTCCATTTCTTGATGCTCTTCTTTAGAGATTCCAGAGGTGGAGGGCTCTCTGTTTATGTCATGCAACCAAAATAGCAAGAAAAACACAGAGCATTCTGGTGCACAAAATCGTGATTGTTCATTCCCTGGTAACGGCGCCAAAAACTTAATACGCACGTTCATAATCTTAGTTCTTTTTCACAACTTCGCACAACTAACCAGCAAGTGCACTGGGTCGTCGAAGTAATAAACCTTACGTGAGTAAGGATAGATCCCACGGAGATTGTCAGCTTGAAGTAAGCTATGGTCACCTTGTAAATCTCAGTCAGACGGATTCAAATGGTTATGGTGAATTGATAGTTAAAATATAATTAAAATATAAAATGGGATAGAGATACTTATGCAATTCATTGGTGAAAATTTCAGATAAACGTATGGAGATGCTTTTGTTCCTTCTGAACCTCTCCTTTCCATGGCAAGCTGTATGTTGGGCATCACCGTTGTCAATGGCTACATCCCGTCCTCTCAGTGAAAATGGTCCAAATGCCCTGTCACCGCACGGCTAATCATCTGTCGGTTCTCGATCATGCTGGAATAGGATCCAGTGATCCTTTTGCATCTGTCACTACGCCCAGCACTCGCGAGTTTGAAGCTCGTCACAGCCATCCCTTTCCAGATCCTACTCGGAATACCACAGACAAGGTTTAGACTTTCCAGATCACAAGAATGGCCGCCAATAATTCTAGCCTATACCACGAAGACTATGATCGTAAATCAGGAGGCTAAGAGATATGCATTCAAGCTTGCTTTCATGTAGAACGGAAGTGTTTGTCAGGCACGCGTTCATAAGTGAGAATGGTGATGAGCGTCACATAGTCATCACATTCATCATGTTCTTGTGTGCAAATGAATATCTTAGAGAAGAAATAGGCTTGAGTTTAATAGAAAAACAATAGTAATTTGCATTAATTCATGAGGAACAGCAGAGCTTCACACCTTAATCTATGGTGTGTAGAAACTCTACTGTTGAAAATACATAAGAACAAGGTCTAGGCAAGTTTGAATGGCCAGCCTCCCCAAATGGCATATGAATTCGAAAATAGGGAAAAAGACTGATCCCTGATCAAAGATGATCAAAAGATGTAAAATAAATCACTAAAAGTAGTTTTTATACTAAACTAGTAGCTAGGGTTACATAAGATAAGTAAATGATATAGAAATCCACTTCTGGGCCCACTTTGTTTGTGCTTAGACTGAGCATTGAGCTTTAATGTGTAGAGACTCTTTTTGGAGTTAAACGCCAGGTTGTAGCCTGTTTCTGGCGTTTAACTCCAGAATAGGGCAGGAAGTTGGCGTTTGAACGCCAGTTTGCGTCGTCAAAACTCAGGCAAAGTATAGACTATTATATATTGCTGGAAAGCCCTGAATGTCTACTTTCCAACGCAATTGAGAGCGCGCCAATTGGGTTTCTGTAGCTCCAGAAAATCCACTTCAGATTTTTGCTCAAGTCCCTCAATTTCAGCCAGAAATTACCTGAAATCACAGAAAAACACACAAACTCCTAGTAAAGTCCAGAAATGTGATTTTTATTTAAAAACTAATAAAATTATATTAAAAACTAACTAAATCATACTAAAAACTATGTAAAAACAATGCCAAAAAGCGTATAAATTATCCGCTCATCACAACACCAAACTTAAATTGTTGCTTGTCCCCAAGCAAATGAAGAGAATATACTATAAATCCCAAAATATCAATGAAACTTAGCTCCAATCAGATGAGCGGGACTAGTAGCTTTTTGCCTCTGAAAAGTTTTGGCATCTCATTTTATCCTTTGAAGTTCAGAATGATTGGCATCTATAGGAACTCAGAATTCAGATAGTGTTATTGATTCTCCTAGTTCAGTATGTTGATTCTTGAACACAGCTACTTTATGAGTCTTGGCCGTGGCCCTAAGCACTTTGTTTTCCAGTATTACCACCAGATACATAAATGCCACAGACACATAATGGGGTGAACCTTTTCAGATTGTGACTCAGCTTTGCTAAAATCTCCAATTAGAGGTGTCCAGGGTTCTTAAGCACACTCTTTTTTGCTTTGAACCTCGACTTTAACCGCTCAGTCTCAAGCTTTTCACTTGACACCTTCACGCCACAAGCACATGGTTAGGGACAGCTTGGTTTAACCAATTAGGCCAGGATTTTATTCCTTTGGGCCCTTCTATCCACTGATGCTCAAAGCCTTGGATCCCTTTTATTACCCTTGCCTTTTGGTTTTAAGGGCTATTGGCTTTTTCTGCTTGCTTTTTTTCTTTTTTCTTTCTTTTTTTTCGCCTTCTTTTTTTTTCCGCAAGCTTTTCTCTATTCACTTCTTTTTCTTGCTTCAAGAATCATTTTTATGATGTTTCAGATCATCAAATAACATTTTTCCTTTTTCATCATTCTTTCAAGAGCCAACAATTTTAACATTCATAAACAACAAATTCAAAAGACATATGCTGTAACACCCTAACTACCAAAGCTCACGATTCTGGCTGCGCGACTCTGATAGCTCGGACATTACGACCACACTTATATTATTTAATACTAAAATATGAGCCTGTTTAAAACTTTAAACCGCAATACCGCTCCCAAAGATACTTTCGTTCGATAACGTACATCCATAAATACCATTCAACTTACAACAACTCATAAAGAGTACATCCATATATATACATAAATATATATAAATAATATTACAAACATAATCCAATACAATTCCTATCCCTCTTACAGATTATATCAAGATAAAGACGAGGGTATAGTAAACCATAACTAAAACAATACAGAGCATCACAACAACAATTAAATAGGCTCTTCGTAACTGCTGCGCCTTATCCTGAAAGGGGAAAAATGTAGGGGGGTGAGAACATCATCCTCGAAAGGGTTCTCAGTAGAGGGTTTTTGGGAATTACTGTGATAGGATACGTGAAGATAAACCGTACCAGTGATTAATAACTGACTTATGCCTCTTTTCAAAAAAAAAAAACGGTTTACAATAAAAGTAAAGTCGGAAATCTTTTCTAAAAGAGGAACCGTTCAATTCTCAAAAACTCAAAAGCCTTTCAAAAAGGTTTATCTATGCTGAACCAAAATAGCCTTTCATACATTCCAAATTAGAAACACAAAACCGAAACCAACTATCGGTCCATATCATTTCAACCACGGCCCTAGACCCAAATAATCCAACCATCAACCAAATCACCACAATCCAGCAGAGTCCCAGTTGCAAACACAGATAGGAAGTTCAAACACAAATAAACAGTTACAGCAAGTAGAACAATTAGCAGTTAATCACAAAGGCAAACCAAGTACAACATGCACACGCAAACAATGTCACATAGATGCACATGATGCATGCCTATTCCTAGTAGCTGATGATATCATCTGTCGGTTATATAGCCAACCCGACACGTCCTGGTAGCTAACCATGGACAGAAACACCCATCGCGGAGCAAGTAGGTTTGAGCTACAACCCCATTGCTACTACCCGCTCAACCCAGAGCCAGTGGAATAACTACTACTGCGGCTACTACCCAGGCGGGAGTTTACAAGCTCAACCTGGAACGAGTGGAATCACCACTACTACCGCTACTACCCAGGCGTCATAGTCTCTGACCTGGAGCTAGTGGGACGTACCGCAACCCTTGCTACTACCCAGGTATCTCAAGCATATATTCATTCGGTCCCAACCATGGATCAACATCCATCTCAGCCATCCGGCTTAAATTCATAATTCATAGTCAGCCATACGGCCCATAACTCATTCGACAATCAGCCATAAATCAATATCATACACAGCCATTCCGGCACACGGTTCAATCCAGAACCAGCCAATATTCATAATCATACACAGCCATTCCGGCCCATAACAAAACAGCACTTCCACCATTCAACATCATCAAATTCATAAAACCAGCATTTAAGCCACAAACCAGCATTTAAGCCACAAATCACTTTGAAATCAAATTTCAACTCTTTTCAGCCTTGGCTTTAAAGATCTCATTTCTCAAATCATCTCAGGCTCATAAGACAAATTTATTCAAAGTGAGTTCCCTGTTTAAAACAAAGCCACTCTCGGCATTCTCTTTCCAAAACTTTCAAAACCATGGCAAGTTAAGGATTTATTTCAAAGTATTCAAAACCACCCATCCAACAATGGGATTTTATAACAAAAGTTCCTTGGCAGAGTCCCAAGTCTTTAGGGGAGAATAACATAACTCATTACGCCGAATTCATTTAAAATCATTAAAACATTGGCTTTCTGATTTGAGTAATAAAATAGGATCTAAGCCAAACCGAGTCACGTAATCATTTACTTCTTTCAAAGTCGTTTCCTTTACTTAGGCAAAACCAACTTCAACCCCCATGATAAATTCTAGAATGTTTCAACTGTTCAAAATTATTTTAGTCTTGCAAGAATTCAGAGTTCAAAGAGTACTTAAAACCTTTCCCAAAACATTTCAAAATGAAACTTATCAATAGACATTTAGGTTCTTTCAACATCATTGAAACTCCTCTAATTGAAACCCTCAAGTCAAAATCAAAGGCATTGCCCTTGTCATATTTAAAACAGCTTTAAAACATAAGTTTCATCTAAATAACTTTCTCCTGAAAGGGATACAATGCCTTTCTTACGAAGCAAGACTAAATCACAATTTCCTCTTAAATAATTCATTTCAAAAGCATGAATCATCCTTTTCTTGATAATTCAAATAAAATAATAGAAGTCTTTAACTCATCATTTTTCCAAACAACATTTCAATAAAGACTCGGATTTTATAGAAATTCCGGCAACATCTCCCCTAAAACTTGGACTTTGCCACCCGGTTCGGGTCCCAACAAAATCATTCCACAATCCTTTTCCAACAGCCCAAAATCCAAAATCAATTCAAAGGCAAGCCAAAATCCAACAGTCAATCTCAATACCATATTTCAAGAAAACTGTTTCAAAATCAAATCATTATCAGCCGAATAAACTCATTTCTAAAGTCTCAAGGAAACGGTTCAGTAACAACCATGTATCAAAAACCAGATCATTTAAAGCAAGCCAGGCTGAATTCAAGAGTGGATTCTATTTTTAACATTCTCAAGAAAATTAACTCAAATCAATTCTCAACGGATTAAACTCGATCTCAAAGCTTTAAAAAAATCAACTTCAAAAGCATTTCGTTTCATAAAACCACATAACAATTCAGCCAAACAAACATTCATAATCACTCGAGACAATAAAATAATACATAAGGCTGCTACAACCACCAAATACACATTGTCTCACATTAGTATCTATATGTAATAATTCCAATATAAAATATAGTTTTCGGAAAGCCCCCTACCTCAAAACGCAAAACCACAGTCCAAACGCGTCACAGAAACCTTCTCTCTTAACCCGAAATTACCGGCCGCTTGAATCACAGCTTCGCTCACTTTTGCAGTAACCACATCAACTCTAATCGCAACACGTAACAAACGAGATTAACTCTCATAACAACGAATGCTACAACACCTCAACGTTTAACAGGACAGCAACTAAAGGGGTTACCAGAACGTAAACGCTTACCGCAAATAAGAAGTGACTGAACCATGAAGCGGCAGCCCTGGTAGTGATTCCGGCAGCGGCAACTTGCAGCAACTCCTAGCACACAGCTGCATCACAATTCTCATGGTAAAGATGAACTTTAATGGAGAAGGAAACTGAAGACAGGTTAAAGCTTAACAAACGGCACCAGTTCCAGTGGCGATTTTCGGTGGCAGCAGCGGTGGCGTTTCTCAGCGACCAGAGGCACAGCGGCCATGGCTGACGACGATGCGAGCTCCATCACCAGTGATCGAGAAACACAGCAGAGGTGTTTACCCTACCCATGAGCTTTTCTCTCGGAAGTTGGTGAGGACGACGACAGCCCTAGTAGCAGCGGCGGTGGGAGTGACTTCATCAGCAGCAACCAGGCGCAGCAACGGCGCGGTGGTGACGCAGCAGAGGCACGCGACGGTGACAGGCGGCAATGGCTTCCCCTGTCGTGCTCCCTCCGTCCTCGGTCCCCTGTTCCTACCCGATCTCCTTCTCCCTCTCTCTTCGTGCTCGCCGGCCGTGGCACAAGTGGTGGCGACAAAACCCTTGTGGTGGTGGCAGCAGTTTAGCAAGGACGAGCTTCTCCGGCTCGTGTGCAGCAGCGCCGTTGGGGAACACAGAAACAGTGGCGGCACCAAGTCCTTCTCCGTCTCTTCCTCTTCTCCCGCTGCAACTCCCTGTCTCTCTCTCCACGGACCCCTTCCCCTGCTTTTCCCCCTTCCCCTTCGTTTGTTTTCTTTCTTTCTTCCTATGTTGTCTCCATGTGTGTGTGTGTGTGTGTCTAGGGTAGAGAGGGGCAGCAGCGGCTGCTGCTGTAGCATTAGGGAATTGGGTGTAGGTGAAACGGGTCAGGTTAGGGTTTTCAGGCTTAGGGTTACTTTTGTAATTTCAAATAAATGTAGGGTTAATATAGTAATTAGGAACAAATTTCAATCCAACAAAATTAATGTATAAAAATATTATTTGCTCATCAATTTTACAAATTATTTTCAATAAAATGTCCCAACCAATTAATTAGAAATAATATACTTAATTTCTTCATTTTTCCAAAATAGTAGTATTAATATTTAAAATATTAATTACTTAGTCCAAATCATATAAAATTCTTATTATTTTACAACTACCAACTTTATAATTTGAATATAGGAAATAATTCAATAATTATAAAATTGGATAATAATCATAACTTATCTCAAATTCAATGAATCAAAACTTGCCTTAATTATCTTTAATAAAATAATTTCTGAAATTAAGGCTATAAATAATTATATGATTTGAGACTTGATCATAAAAAGACTTTTCAAAGGTTCTGGGTCTTACATTCCACCCACCTTATAAAAATTTTCGCCCTCAAAAATTGATACAAAACGAAAAAAATTTCATACACTTCACCCTTGAAAACATTTAAGGAAGATGCAAAATTATCTCAAAATATAAACATATATCCGGTTTCCAAATACTTGGATTGTCGTATGCATAAGGGTAGAAAGGTAGGAGTTTGATTGCAGAGCAAACGTTACCAGATAGGCTTAATGCAAAAAGATGACTTGGTTCAAACATGTGATAGTAAAGCAAGGCATCGAGAGCTATAAAACATGATGGGGTTAAAACGACGTGTTCAACATCCACACACTAATCTCATATCAACCTCAAAGTTTCAACTTTCCAACTCCATCAAGCACTTTACAATCCCCATACTCCATCACAAGCCTGACAACCGCAAACCCGTTCGCAAGGAACAAAACACCCACAACTTATAACGTCGCACACCTACCGCTTCAACTTCCGTATACCCATATCACGTCTTAAAGAATTAACACATCACGTTACTATGTCTACAAGTCGTACGTGATATCAAAACAATTCTCGAGTCAACTCAGAAGGATACAAGATTCTAGCAAGGAGGAACAATATCAAGGATAATGCTCATAGATTTAAGAGAATGTATCTAATTCCCAGATAAACAAAGATGTCCAAGCAAAGAAGTTTGCTAGAAATGCATCGATTGACAACTCCAAAGATAATCCTTGGATCCAAGAAATTCAATAGGACCAATAAGAAGAGAACCAGCACCTTAGTTCGAAATAAATTTAAATTGAGTCGAAGAAGTAGGAGGTTTACAGAAATGAATATCAAACCCAAGACAAAGCTCATAGAACTCAAGAGCACGATTACAATTACTTTCAAATACATTGTTCATGAAAAAGTCGAAAACTTGCGAAAAAACCACTTTGCAGTCTAGAAGAAAAGTTGAGCAACAAACATTCTTCAAAAGAGTAGCAAAAGCATAAATGTGGCTTTACTTCAATACAATTTCATGCTGAAGTAGACCATGTAGAGTTTTAAAAACAAAATGCACACAAGTTTGGCTAAGAGCTAAAATATTTCCTCAAATATTTTAGAAAGATAATTAAGTGCACAACATAACCAAAAACAATCATAAAACTCGAAAGAGAATCAAATGCTTGTTCAAAAATTCTCAAATTCCATATTCAAACAAGCGTGTATAAAAAATCTTAGCAAGGTCGAAAGAGAAAGTTAAGCTTTATTTGAAAAAGAAAATCCGAGGTAAAAGTTTGCTTGTAAATTGGTAAAGGAAACAAGTGGTGCGTTACAAACGAACCGGTTTCCACTAAACAAGGAAAGTTTCCAAAACTTCATTTAAAATAGTTGATGAGATATTTTGGTGAGAAACGAATCTTTTCCAAAACATCATAAAACTAACCGGCAAGTGTACCGGGTCGTATCAAGTAATAAAAACTCACGGGAGTGAGGTCGATCCCACAAGGATTGAAGGATTGAGCAATTTTAGTTTAGTGGTTGATTTAGTCAAGCGAATCAAGTGTTGGTTGAGTGATTTGTGACTTGCAGAATGTAAATTGCATGAAATTAAAGAAAGCAGGGAATTAAATTGCTGAATCTTAAAGAACAAGAAATTAAATGGCAGAAACTTAAAGTGCAAGAAATGTAAATTGCGGAATCTTAAAGTGCAAGGAATATAAATTGCTTGAAATGTAAAGGGAATTGGGGAATGGATTTGCAGAATTTAAACAAGGAAAAACTAAATTGCATCAAACAGAAGAGGGAAAGGGAATTGGGATTAAACCGGATCTTGAAACAGTAAAGTAAATGAACAGAAAAAGCAATAAGCAGGGAATTGAAATGAGAAATTCAGATCTCAGGACCCAGAGACTAGAAAACCAAGTCTAGATCTCAATGCCTTCCTAGATCCAACAAGAACAATAGCAAGGAAATTGTAAATTGCAAAGAGAATAGATGAAGTAAGTAACAGAAACAGAAATGCTAATTCAATTAACAGTAAAGGAAACAGAGAGATCCAAGATTGAGATTGAAACAGAATTTCTTCAATTCTCCAATCCAAGATCCAAGACAAAAGTCAAATGAAATTGAAAGCAATGAAAGCAAGAAATTAAAGTTCACTCAAGTTCAAAAGCTCTTCGAAAACTATTATGAAAATTCTAAAAGGAAAGCTCTAAAAGAAAACTCTCCCGAAAAAGCTCTCTAAACAAATTGAATTCTATCCTATTTATACACTTTCCAAAATGATCTTCAAGCCTTGAGTTGGGCCTTTGTTCTTGGTGGAATTGGGTTGAAAGAGGCCTTGGTTGATTGCTCTTGAAGATTGAAGAAGAACCGAAGTGAACCAATTGAACCGGAAATGGAGTTAGCCAACGTTGGTCTTCAACGTTAGGGTCAAAGTTAGGGGTCTAACTTTGACCCTAACTTTTCATATCAGCAAACCACATTCTTCTGGTTTAGACGTTGGCGCCAACGTTAGGGGTCTAACTTTGACCCTAACGTTGGCCTTGCTTGGTGTGATTGGTGCCAACGTTAGCCTCCACGTTAGGGGGCTAACGTTGGCGCAAACGTTGCCTACTCCCCCATTGTGATTTAAGTGCCAACGTTAGCCTCCAAGTTAGGGGGCTAACGTTGGCGCAAACGTTGGTAGCCCAGGGAGAAACTCTCAAGTTCCAACGTTAGCCTCCAAGTTAGGGGGCTAACGTTGGAGCTAACGTTGGCTACTTCCAAAGAGTGATTCATATGCCCAACGTTAGCCTCCAAGTTAGGGGGCTAACGTTGGGGCTAACTTCATGCAACCCGGTTCAATTTTCACTTATTCCATTGTCCTCTCTTCACTCCTAGCCATTCCTCTTTGCTTCAACCTTTCTCCAAGCCTTCTTCACCTATCATTGATCAACCAAACTAATCAAAGTTTTGCTCAAAATCATGAGGTATTCAATCTTCCACAATATGCAACAAATATAGTTCAAAACCTCATGAAATGGCATGAATTCACATATGGTTGGTTCAATCAAGGGAAACATGAAAATCTACTCAATTAGCTTGCTTGTAGCTTAAGAAAGTGCATAATTCTAATGAAAACAAAAGAAAAAGACTAGCTAAAATGGGCTAGGATGACTTGTCATCACAACACCAAACTTAAAGCTTGCTTGTCCCCAAGCAAGAAATGAATTTATTAAGAAGAAAGAATGAAATGGAAGAGGAAGTTCATGCTAGCAAAGTGTTATTGATAGTTCATGGGGTTTTATGTGGATATGCAAATGCTCACTTCTTATTGACTCCTAGGCCTAGAAAGTTTCCTTCAAGTTTCAAGTGACATACTGCTATGACCTCTCATTATTCCTTTATCCTTGGCTATTACTTTATTCAAAAGCTTTATTTGAGTGTCATGTGTAGCAAGTTCATTTTCTTTTTATACTTGACACATTATTCACCATAGACACTTGGCTCACATTCCTTCTTAAAACATTGATGCCCAGCACCTCTTTGGGCTACTAAATGCTTTGTAGTTAGGTTGCTCTTGATAGTGGATTTTCAGCTGATGATCCCGGGTTAGTTAACCCAAGTCACCAAGTGTTGAGGCACTCCTAAGAGCTTACTAATCCAAGCAGATCCTAGTACAAAAACATCACAGGCATATATTTCAGAGTTCAAGCTATTGGTGTCCAGCTTTATTTCTTTTTGTTTTTCTTTTGTTTTGCCACCTTTTAGCTTTCTTTGTTCTTTCTTTCTTTTTTTTGTTTTTCTTTCTAACCAAGGAATTCTATTCAATTGAGATTCATAGACAATAGGCCACTCTCTACTTAGAAGGAGATATCTTAGCTCTTTATTCACTAAAGTGAGTTATAATGCAATCACACACACCACCACTTACTTTTATTCCACTTCTAACTAACAGAGACCATTTCACTTCACATTCAAACTGTTCTTTTATTAAATTTAAAGATGCAGGGGACAACACATACTTCTTGTTAAGTGAAAATGAACACACAAGCCAACACATAAAAAACCAGCCTACAAAAACATAATTGATGCATACTACACTAACAGTTTCTGTTAAAATGGGCATATTCATACTTCCAAATTTGAGCAATTCAATACTGATGGAGTTAAATGACAATACAACCTCTTGGTGGCTCCTTCTTCTTTCATCTCAGCTAATGGTGAGTAGTCCTCCCATAAGAGTGATTGATTTTCTGCAGTGTTAATGGAAGTTGCTTGTTTCTCAAGCCCTTATGTGATTTGTTAGTGTGCAAGACTTTCTTGTAGGCGTTTGAACTTACTTTGGTGTGTGAACACCAAACTCAGTCTCTTGCCATGTTTCTTATCCATAACCATATGTGAAAGCTTAAATCTTCGCTAAAGGTAATAAAATTGAAAACTAGAAACAGACAATGCTTAAATGATTTGTCAGATTGCTTGGAGCTGGTAGCTCTTTATATAGAAAGTGAGAATGTGCTTTTAAGTAAGATTTTGGTGGAACACCAAACTTAGAATCCTTCATTCTCCCTTAATATGTTTTGGTGTGAAACACCAAACTTAGCTCCTTGCAATACATACTACTCATTTAACCTTTTTATTGAACTAACTATGAAAGAAAAGTACCTCCGGTTGGGTTGCCTCCCAACAAGCGCTCTTTTATTGTCACTAGCTTGACATCTTTCAATTCTTTTTAAGAGGGCTGTAGGTGTTGAACCTCTTTTTCCTTAACCCATTGTCCTCCTAAGTACAACTTTGCTCTGTGCCCATTCACAGTGAATTGATTCTTTGTTGCCTCATCTAGCAGTTCAATATTCCCATAGGGAAAAATCTTTGTCACCAAGTATGGGCCAGTCCACTTAGACTTCAGTTTGCCAGGGAAGATTTTAAGCCTTGAATTATACAGGAGTACTTGTTGTCCAGGCTTGAATTCCTTCTTTGTGATCTTCTTGTCATGCCACTTCTTAGCTTTCTCCTTGTATATCTTCGCATTTTCATAAGCTTCCAGTCTGAATTCATCCAGTTCATTTAGTTGTAACAACCTTTTTTTTCCTGCAGCTTGGGGGTCAAGGTTGAGGAGTTTAGTGGCCCAAAAAGCTCTATGTTCAAGCTCTACAGGGAGGTGGCAGGATTTGCCATACAATAGCTGAAAGGGTGACTTGCCAATAGGAGTTTTAAAAGCTGTCCTATATGCCCACAGTGCATCCTCTAGCTTTCTAGCCCAATCCTTTCTTGTGATTCCCACTGTTTTCTCTAGGATCTTCTTTAATTCTCTATTTGCAAGTTCAGCTTGGCCGTTAGTCTGAGGGTGGTAGGGTGTGGCTACTTTGTGAATTACTCCATATTTGTGAAGGAGTTTCTCCATTTGTTTGTTGCAAAAGTGACTACCACCATCACTAATAAGACTTTTGGGCACTCCAAACCTAGTGAAGATGTGCTTTTTGAGGAATTGGAGGACGATCTGTGCATCACAGGTGGTTGTGGCTATAGCTTCTACCCATTTTGAGACATATTCCACTGCTACCAGGATGTATCTAAAAGAATAGGAAGGAGGAAAAGGCCCCATGAAATCAATTCCCCACAGATCGAACAATTCTAATTCCAAGATAAAATTTTGAGGCATCTCATTCCTTCTTGTTAATCCTCCTGCTTTCTGGCATTCATTACATTGGTGTACATATCTTCTGGCATCCTTGAAAATAGTTGGCCAATAGAAGCCACTCTGTAGTATTTTTGCGGCTGTTTTTTCTGGGCCAAAGTGTCCACCATAAGCTGAACCATGACAATGCCACAAGATGTCCCTCACTTCACTTTCAGGAATACACCTCCTGATCACTCCATCAGAGCATCTCTTGAATAAGAAGGGTTCATCCCATAAAAATTTCCTTGCTTCTTTAATCAACTTCTTCACTTGTTGCTTAGAGAATTCTTGCGGTATCTTCCTTCCCACTTTGTAATTTGCTATGTCAGCAAACCAAGGTGCTTGATGGATCTGCAGAAGGTGCTCATCTGGGAAGCTTTCATTTATTGGCTGGGATGCTTTTTGATTTGTTTCATGTGGTAGTCTTGACAGATGATCAGCGACCTGGTTTTCAGTGCCCTTCCTATCTCTTATTTCAATGTCAAATTCTTGTAGAAGCAGTATCCACCTGATGAGTCTTGGTTTAGCATCCTGTTTTGACATCAAATACTTAAGTGCAGCATGATCAGTATAAACTACAACCTTCGATCCTATCAGATATGATCTAAACTTATCAAATGCATAGACTACAGCTAGCAACTCTTTTTCTGTTGTAGTGTAATTTCTTTGGGCCTCATTCAACACTTTACTTGCGTAATATATGACATGATGCAAATTCCCCTTCTTTTGCCCAAGTACAGCACCAATTGCAATGTCACTTGCATCACACATGAGTTCAAAAGGTAATCCCCAATCTGGGGGTGTGATTATTGGTGCTGTTGTGAGTTTATTTTTTAAAGTTTCAAATGCATGCTGACAGTTTTCATCAAAAACAAAAGGGTTATCAAGCATTAACAGATTACTTAAAGGTTTGGCTATTTTTGAAAAGTCCTTGATAAACCTTCTGTAAAATCCGGCATGCCCCAAGAAACTTCTAACAGATTTCACATTAATTGGTGGAGGGAGTTTTTCTATAATCTCAACTTTTGCCTTATCAACCTCTATCCCTTTTCTTGAGACTTTATGGCCAAGAACAATTCCTTCGGGTACCATAAAATGGCATTTCTCCCAGTTTAAAACCAAATTAGTTTCTTGGCACCGTTTCAAGACAAGAGTTAAATGGTTTAGGCAAGCATTGAAATTATCACCAAAAACAGAGAAGTCATCCATGAAGACTTCTAAAAATTTTTCGACCATATCAGAAAAAATGGAGAGCATACACCTTTGAAATGTGGCAGGGGCGTTGCAGAGCCCAAAAGGCATCCGCCTATACGCAAAAACTCCAAATGGACATGTGAAGGCAGTTTTCTCTTGGTCCTTGGGGTCTACCACGATTTGATTATACCCAGAATATCCGTCCAAGAAACAGTAATAGGCATGGCCGGCTAACCTTTCCAGCATCTGATCAATGAATGGGAGAGGGAAATGATCCTTCCTGGTGGCATCATTCAATCTTCTATAGTCTATGCACATTCTCCACCCAGTCACTGTTCTAGTAGGGATCAACTCATTCTTCTCATTAGTGATGACTGTCATTCCTCCCTTCTTTGGTACAACTTGAACTGGGCTTACCCATGGGCTGTCAGATATTGGGAATATTATCCCTGCATTCCACAACTTCATTACTTCCTTCTGGACAACTTCCTTCATTGTAGGATTTAGCCTTCTTCGTGGTTGAACCACTGGTTTGGAATTATCTTCCAAGAGGATCTTATGCATACATACTGCAGGGCTGATTCCCTTCAGATCATCAATGGTCCATCCTAAAGCATCTTTGTGAGCTTTGAGTACATCAAGAAGTTCTCCTTCTTCCTTCTTTGACAGGGATGAATTAATGATTACTGGGAGGCTCTCCGATGTGCCAAGGAATGCATATTTGAGATGGGTGGGTAAAGGTTTCAATTCTTGTCTTCGTACATCTTCTTTCTTATCTTGCCTTTCATATTGCTCAGTAAAGGTCTCAGCCACTTGTTCCTCTGTTGTTTCTTGATTTCCTTCTTGCTCTTGAAACTTTTCTTCCAAAGTTTCTTCCACCAAACTATCTATCATATCCACTCTCACATAATCTTCTTGCTCAGGAGCGTTTTGCATTGATTTGAACACATTTATAATCATTTGTTCATTATGGACCCTGAAGGTCATTTCTCCTTTTTCAACATCAATGATGGCCCTTGCTGTGTGTAGAAATGGCCTTCCCAGAATGATTGAGTCGTTTCCTTCTTCTTCGGTATCCAAAATTACAAAATCTGCTGGGAAGATAAACTCCCCAATCTTTACTAACAGATTCTCCACAATTCCATTAGGTGTCTTGATTGATCTGTCAGCCATGACTAGCGACATCCTGGTGGGTTTAAGTTCTTCTATGGCAAGTTTTCTCATCATTGAGAGAGGCATTAAGTTGATGCTGGCACCCAGGTCACAGAGGGCCTTGTTGAGAATTATCTTGCCAATAGTGCATGAGACTACAAAGCTTCCCGGATCCTTAAGTTTTGGTGGAATACCCCGTTGGATTACAGCACTGCATTCCTCTGTGAGTAATATGGTTTCCCTTTCAAGCCAACTTCTTTTCTTGTTGATAAGATCCTTCAGAAACTTGGAATATAGAGGCATTTGCTCAAGTGCTTCGGCCAAGGGAATGTTGATTTCCAGCTTCTTAAAAATCTCAAGGAATTTGTGAAAATGCTTGTCATTAATCTCTTTGTTGAACCTCTGAGGGTATGGCAAGGGAGGAGTGAAGTTATTTCCCTGCCTTTGGTCCTTAGTTGGTCCTTCAATTACTTCCTTCCCCTTTCTTGATTTTTGTGGCTGATCTTCTTTTTCTTGAACTTGATTCTGAGTTGGCTTGCTTGCTGCCTCCTTCTTGTCATTGACTTTCTCTTCTTCAGCTTGTTTCTTGTCACTTTCCTTTGGCTTCTTGGTTGCTTCTTCATTTTTCACCAAGACTTTTCCACTCCTCAATTGTATTGCCTTGCATTCTTCCTTAGGATTTGGGATTGTGTCACTTGGCAGTGAGCTTGAAGATTTCTCAACAGAAATCTGTTTGGAGATTTGCCCAATTTGCCTCTCTAGGCTCTTCATGGAGGCTTCATGGTTCTTGGTTGTCATTTCTTGGTGTTTCCACATTTTGTCTATCAAGGTTTCCAAGTTGGTGAGTCTGTGAGATTCAGGTGATGCTTGTGGTGGGTTGTGAAATGTGGATGGTGGATGGTAGACATTTTGGTTGGTGGGTTGGTTATTAGATTGGTAATGGTTGGGGTTGGAGTAGTTGTTTTGAGGTTTTCTGTAGGGTTTTGGTTGGTTTGCTGCTGGTTGTGGTTTTGGTTGTTTCTTAAAGTGTTTTGGTTTGAGTTTCTCTGCCATGGTTGTTGATTTTGGTTGTGATTGTCTCCCCACCTAAGGTTTGGGTGGTTCTTCCAAGAAGGGTTGTAAGTGTCACCATATACTTCATTTGGCCCAGAATTTTGGTTGTGCATGTACTGGACTTGTTCTTGTTGTTGCTCCTCTTGAGTCTCTTCACTCTGACCCCATGTGGTTGATGGCTGGCTAGTGTTGACTGCTGCAACTTGGAGACTGTCAATCCTCTTAGCCATTTGCTCAAATTGTTGTTGAAATTGCTGCTGCATCATCTTGTTTTGAGCTAGGATTGAATCCACTCCGTCTAGTTCCATTACTCCTCTTCTTTGTGATGGTTGGCGGCTTCTTTGATGAGCAAAGAAATATTGATTGTTGGCCACCATGTCCACAAGATTCTGAGCTTCCTCAGCAGTTTTCATTAGTTGTAGTGAACCTCCAGCAGAATGATCTAATGCCTCCTGAGATTTCAATGTCAGGCCTTCATAGAAATTTTGCAGCACATCCCATTCATTGAACATCTCTGGAGGGCACTTTCTGATTAAGGCTTTGTACCTCTCCCATGCTTCATACAAGGATTCAGCATCTAATTGTGTGAATGTCTGCACCTCAGTTTTCAGCCTGATGACTCTCTGGGGTGGATAGAATTTGGCTAGAAATTTAGCCACCAAGTCATCCCAACTAGTGATACTTGCTTGGGGAAAAGTTTCAAGCCATTGTGCAGCCTTATCCCTTAATGAGAACGGGAACAGCAGAAGCTTGTAAGTCTCAGGATTCACACCATTGGATTTGACAGTGTCACAGATCCTCAAGAAGGTAGATAGATGTTGATTTGGATCCTCCAATGGTCCTCCTCCAAATGAGCAGTTATTCTGGACCAATGTGATGAGTTGTGGCTTCAGTTCAAAGTTATTTGCATTGACATTAGGGGTGAGAATGCTGCTTCCACAATGTCTAGCATTTGCAAAAGTATAGGAAGCCAATACTCTCCTCTGTTGTGGTGGATTATTAACTCCTTCTCCTGGATTAGATGTATCTCCTTCCATCTCGTGGTATTCTTCCTCAGATTCTTCTTCTCCAACAATACTTTTCCCTCTTTCGGCTCTTCTTAACCTCCTGAGAGTTCTTTCGTCTTGTTCATGAAAATTGGGTATGGCTCTTTGTGTACCTGACATACAAGCAGAACATAAGAGCACACAAACCAGTGATACTTCAATCTACTGCTAGAATGAAGTTTTAGTTAGCTTAAGCAAAAATTCAAACAGTTAGTGGGTTAATCAAAGTTAAAGAAAAATAAAGAAAAAGTGCTTGATCTAGATTACCACCTCACTTAATCATTGTCAATCTAATCAATCCCCGGCAACGGCGCCAAAAACTTGATGAGATATTTTGGTGAGAAACGAATCTTTTCCAAAACATCATAAAACTAACCGGCAAGTGTACCGGGTCGTATCAAGTAATAAAAACTCACGGGAGTGAGGTCGATCCCACAAGGATTGAAGGATTGAGCAATTTTAGTTTAGTGGTTGATTTAGTCAAGCGAATCAAGTGTTGGTTGAGTGATTTGTGACTTGCAGAATGTAAATTGCATGAAATTAAAGAAAGCAGGGAATTAAATTGCTGAATCTTAAAGAACAAGAAATTAAATGGCAGAAACTTAAAGTGCAAGAAATGTAAATTGCGGAATCTTAAAGTGCAAGGAATATAAATTGCTTGAAATGTAAAGGGAATTGGGGAATGGATTTGCAGAATTTAAACAAGGAAAAACTAAATTGCATCAAACAGAAGAGGGAAAGGGAATTGGGATTAAACCGGATCTTGAAACAGTAAAGTAAATGAACAGAAAAAGCAATAAGCAGGGAATTGAAATGAGAAATTCAGATCTCAGGACCCAGAGACTAGAAAACCAAGTCTAGATCTCAATGCCTTCCTAGATCCAACAAGAACAATAGCAAGGAAATTGTAAATTGCAAAGAGAATAGATGAAGTAAGTAACAGAAACAGAAATGCTAATTCAATTAACAGTAAAGGAAACAGAGAGATCCAAGATTGAGATTGAAACAGAATTTCTTCAATTCTCCAATCCAAGATCCAAGACAAAAGTCAAATGAAATTGAAAGCAATGAAAGCAAGAAATTAAAGTTCACTCAAGTTCAAAAGCTCTTCGAAAACTATTATGAAAATTCTAAAAGGAAAGCTCTAAAAGAAAACTCTCCCGAAAAAGCTCTCTAAACAAATTGAATTCTATCCTATTTATACACTTTCCAAAATGATCTTCAAGCCTTGAGTTGGGCCTTTGTTCTTGGTGGAATTGGGTTGAAAGAGGCCTTGGTTGATTGCTCTTGAAGATTGAAGAAGAACCGAAGTGAACCAATTGAACCGGAAATGGAGTTAGCCAACGTTGGTCTTCAACGTTAGGGTCAAAGTTAGGGGTCTAACTTTGACCCTAACTTTTCATATCAGCAAACCACATTCTTCTGGTTTAGACGTTGGCGCCAACGTTAGGGGTATAACTTTGACCCTAACGTTGGCCTTGCTTGGTGTGATTGGTGCCAACGTTAGCCTCCACGTTAGGGGGCTAACGTTGGCGCAAACGTTGCCTACTCCCCCATTGTGATTTAAGTGCCAACGTTAGCCTCCAAGTTAGGGGGCTAACGTTGGCGCAAACGTTGGTAGCCCAGGGAGAAACTCTCAAGTTCCAACGTTAGCCTCCAAGTTAGGGGGCTAACGTTGGAGCTAACGTTGGCTACTTCCAAAGAGTGATTCATATGCCCAACGTTAGCCTCCAAGTTAGGGGGCTAACGTTGGGGCTAACTTCATGCAACCCGGTTCAATTTTCACTTATTCCATTGTCCTCTCTTCACTCCTAGCCATTCCTCTTTGCTTCAACCTTTCTCCAAGCCTTCTTCACCTATCATTGATCAACCAAACTAATCAAAGTTTTGCTCAAAATCATGAGGTATTCAATCTTCCACAATATGCAACAAATATAGTTCAAAACCTCATGAAATGGCATGAATTCACATATGGTTGGTTCAATCAAGGGAAACATGAAAATCTACTCAATTAGCTTGCTTGTAGCTTAAGAAAGTGCATAATTCTAATGAAAACAAAAGAAAAAGACTAGCTAAAATGGGCTAGGATGACTTGTCATCAATAGTGCATCCCAACTTTAAATTAACTTCGTCAAAATTAAACAATGGTTTCAATCTAAATCAAGCAACAAAAAATAAATTTCGTTTAAAACTTCTTACAAGAGAATTCAAACTTCTTTAAAAGTTCAAACAAGACTCCAAAAGTATATTTGAAATCACCATTTCAAAGGATATTCAAGGATATTAGGATGTACTTGAAAAGGAGTCAGCCATACAAGAAAGGATCTTAAATCAAAGTAGTTCAAACAAGATTCACTAGGCATGAGTCATCAAACAAGCTTTCAATTGATTCAAAAGAATACAAAAGTTATAGAAAAAGACAGCTTAATCATTTGTAATATCTTAAGGATAAATTTTTTACTAATAACTCTTGTAGAGATAATGAGAGAATAAACAATGCACTAACTTGAAACGAATCAAACTGACTCACGTAAGGATGAGATTCACAAGAGAGGACAACCAAGATCAATGGGAATGTTCACAAGATGTAAAAGGTTAGTTAAAAACAAAGTCAAGTATGACATTCATAGAGATGGAAGGTTTAATAGAGCATTTAGTCCGTTCATAGGAAGAAAGCTGAGTCCAACATTTTCAAAAGAACAAGAATGACATAAACCATGTAGTATGCTAAACCAAACTCAATTCAAAATAAGTTAAGTGAAGCTTATCAAACGAAACTTAACCGGAACAAAAGCGAAAAATCCTCTCTTTCCAAAATTTTGAAAAATACCCCAAATACATAATCAAATGAAGATGTGCATTGGAACTATAGTAAAATTACTAGAAAGTTAAATTGTATTTAAAGTAAATGCAGTTCCGCAAACCAATAAAAGTACAGGTGAGGTATTAAAATAAATAGTTGTTAAACTGTATAAGAAATCTTCAAAGTTCTACATATAGATAAGTGTATATCTAGTCAACAGCAATTTTTATAAAAATCTCAAAGTTGGCTATAATCACTGTCAAATAAGAGGAAAACTGAATCAACAATTTCTCAAAGAATGGACTCAGAACCCGGAGTTAAAAGGCACAGTGCATTAAGACAAGTTCAAAACTATTTCAAAGAATACCTGAATCAAGAAGAACTCAAACAGAGAAAGATAGATGTAACAAGGATTGCAAACAAGCATATGCAATTAAGATCAAACAAGAATGCATAGGAATAGAGGAATAGAATTGAAGAATCAAACTACTTTTCAAAAGGATTAGCAACAAGAAATTCAAGTTAGGACATGAAAGAACAGGTCGACTCGAACAGAATTCAAGATACACAGCTGAATAGCCTCGAGAAATAGTTTCTAACGTTCCCAAAACCCGCAATTCGCTTTACTCAAAACTCGTATAATATCTATGATAACCCATCAGTGCCTTCATATACATAATTCACTAGTATTAAGCCGGCCAAACTTAATACCAAGAATTATGCAATGCAAGTCTAATAGTGTTAATCAATAGACCGTCATGTGCATAAAGCTCTAATTCTCGTCATTCGACAAGACCTAATACATGACAAACGCTCAGAGTATGCAATTGAAGCATAGTCGGTCCATTCCTCAGGCTCTACAAGAAAGACTGCTCTGATACCATAATGTAACACCCTAACTACCAAAGCTCACGCTTCCGGCTTCGCGACTCTGATAGCTCGGACATTACGACGACACTTATATTATTTAATACTAAAATATGAGCCTGTTTAAAACTTTAAACCGTAATACCGCTCCCAAAGATACTTTCGTTCGATAACGTACATCCATAAATACCATTCAACTTATAACAACTCATAAAGAGTACATCCATATATATACATAAATATATATAAATAATATTACAAACATAATCCAATACAATTCCTATCCCTCTTACAGATTATATCAAGATAAAGGTGAGGGTACAGTAAACCATAACTAAAACAATACAGAGCATCACAACAACAATTAAATAGGCTCTTCGTAACTGCTGCGCCTTATCCTGAAAGGGGAAAAATGTAGGGGGGTGAGAACATCATCCTCGAAAGGGTTCTCAGTAGAGGGTTTTTGGGAATTACTGTAATAGGATACGTGAAGATAAACCGTACCAGTGATTAATAACTGACTTATGCCTCTTTTCAAAAACAACGGTTTACAATGAAAGTAAAGTTGGAAATCTTTTCTAAAAGAGGAACCGTTCAATTCTCAAAAACTCAAAAGCCTTTCAAAAAGGTTTATCTATGCTGAACCAAAATAGCCTTTCATACTTTCCAAATCAGAAACACAAAACCGAAACCAACTATCGGTCTATATCATTTCAACCACGGCCCTAGGCCCAAACAATCCAACCATCAACCAAATCACCACAATCCAACAGAGTCCCAGTTGCAAACACAGATAGGAAGTTCAAACACAAACAAACAGTTACAGCAAGTAGAACAATTAGCAGTTAATCACAAAGGCAAACCAAGTACAATATGCACACCCAAACAATGTCACATAGATGCACATGATGCATGCTTGTTCCTAGTAGCTGATGATATCATCTGTCGGTTATATAGCGAACCCGACACGTCCTGGTGATGACAAGTCATCTTAGCCTAGTTTCACTAGTCTTTTTCCTTTGTTTTCATTTAGTTTTATGCACTTTCTTAAGCCATAAGTAAGCCAATTGGGTTGAATTTCATGTTTCCTTTGATTCAATCAACCATGGATAAATTGATGCATTTTCATGAGTTTTTTGTGCCATAATTGCTCATGTGACAAGAAGAAGAACAACTCTCATGATTATGGCATAGCTTTGATACAATTTTTGATTGATGATAGGTGGAATAAAGCTTGGAAGAAGGTTGTAAGAATGGGCTTGAAAAGAGGGATTCACGTTTGAGCTAAGGTTTGCCTCAAATGTTAACTCAAACGTGAGAAGCAGATGAAGAACACCCTGGAGAAGAGCCAACGTTTGCGCCAACGTTTGCCTCAAACGTTGACGCAAACGTTGGCTGAAGAAGAAGCAAGGGAAGGCAACGTTTGCCTCAAACGTGAGGTCAAACGTTGGCGCCAAAAAGAAGAGAAAAAGCACCCCTAGAGCAAACCAACGTTTGCGCCAACGTTTGCCTCAAACGTGAGGTCAAACGTTGGCACCACAAAAGCAAAGAAGAGCACCTCTGTTTGATGCATTGAGTGAGCCATGTTTGCACCAACGTTTGCCTCAAACGTTGGGCCAAACGTTGGCCAAAGGAGTAGAATGGGGGAACCACGTTTGAGCTCACGTTTGACCTCAAACGTTGGCTCAAACGTGGAAGACAGCAACTTGGCCGAGCTGCATAATGTCACACAAGGGACGTTTGAGTCAACGTTTGCCTCAAACGTTGACTCAAGCGTCAATGGTTCATGGCCCGGTTCACTAATGGATTTCTTCCCAACACCAAGAGCAATCAACGGAGGCTACTATCAACCCAATTCCATCAAGGCTAAAGGCCAATTCAAGGCTTAATGATCATTTGAAGAAAGTGTATAAATAGCTTAGGATTTGAAGTTTTAGAGAGCTTCCTTTTTAGAATTTTTATTACTTATTTACAGTAGAGAGCTCACCTTAGTTGTTGCTTTAGAATTTGAGATTTCCTGGGAAGGAGAATTGAATTCTCTTCCTCTAGGTTGTTTTTGTTTTCTTTTCTACACACTTTGTCTGAGTCTTGATGTTGAGAATTGAAGGAATTCTGTTTCAATCTCACCTTGAGATCTCTCTGTTTTGATTTACTGCATCATTGAGAATTTGCGCTTCACTTCTTTTCTTCTACTGCTGGATCTTTACTTTTCTTGAAATTGAATTCTCAATTTGGATCTAGGAAGGCACTGAGATCTAGACTTGGTTATCTAGTCTCTTGGGTCCTGAGATCTGGAGTCATCATTTTATTTTCTCTGTTGAATGTTTTTCAAATTCATTTACGTTTCCATTTTAGATCCAGTTCAATTCAAGTCATATTCTATTCTTCTATGTGTTGAGATTTACTGTTCTTTTGTTTAACTCTTGCAATGCCACATCCCTGACCCATTTACAATTCAAGCCATTTACATTTCTTGCACTTTAAGATTCTACAATTTACATTTCTTGCGTTCTAAGTTTCTGCCATTTAATTTCTTGTTCTTTGAGATTCAGCACTTTTATTTTCTGTTCTCTTTAATTTCCTGCAAATTACCCATTCCCTTTTACATTCTATGCAATTTAATTCTTGTTGAACACAAATTCACTCAAATCAAATTCTGTTTGCTTGACTAAATCAACCACTAAACAAAAATTGCTCAATCCTTCAATCCTTGTGGGATCGACCTCACTCACGTGAGTTATTATTACTTGATGCGACCGGTACACTTGCCGGTGAGTTTTGTGTTGGATCGTTTTCCCACACATCAAGTTTTTGGCACCGTTGCCGGGGATTGAATAGATTGATAATGATTAAGTGAGGTGGTAGTTTAGATCAAGCATTTTTTCTTTAATTTTTGACTAACCCACTAACTGTTTGAAGTTTTGTCTCAACTGACTACACTCAATTTTCAAGAGTACCACTGTGTGTTCCGTTTGTTGATTTATATGTCACAGGAAAGAAGAGAGGCCAGAGGGAAGGATATCATTGAAGAAGGAGTTTCTGAGAAAGAAGAACACCACAACATGAAGCCGCAACTCATTACACTAATCAAGAACAATTGTTCCTATGGTGGAAATCCATTGGAGGATCCTAAACAGCACCTATCCATTTTTCTGAGGACTTGTGGTGCTGTAATCTCGATAGTGTAAATCATGATGCCATATAAGCTCTTGTTATTTCCTTTATCACTGAAGGATGAAGCGGCACAATGGCTTGAAACCTTTCCCCAAGAAAGTATCACTAGTTGGGATGATTTGGTTGCCAAGTTTCTAGCCAAATTCTCCTTATCCCAACAAAACATCAAGATGAAAGAGGGAATACATCCATTCATACAAGGAGAGGAAGAACCATTGTTCAAAGCATGGGAAAGATACAAGAAAGCAAGTGACAAAGTGGGTTTCCAAGCGTTCTATGAAGGATTAACCTCAGAAACAAGAAGAGCGGTGGATTACTTCTCAGATGGCCTACTCAAAGCAACAGCAACCGGCCAAGGAACTGCAGAGTTCAATGACAAAAGAGCCAATAACCAACACTCATTTGAGACACCACAGAATGCAATTTCAGAAAGGAAGTAATGAATCTTGAAGGAGTGAAGGCAGTCATGAATCAAAACAAACAGCTACACCAGCAAACTCAGCAACAATTAGAGTCAATAGCTAGACAAATTGATTTTCTACATTCTACTACAGTGAATGCACAATTTCCACCATGGAAGCCACATTCTTATCTAAGAATGAGGGAATCTCAACATCAGGAACAAAGGGACTTCAACTACAACAACCCCAATTTCCTAAACCTACAAAAATACCACCATACCAACAACAATCACTACATACCACCACACTACCCACCCTTCCAACCCCAACACCCACAACTAACCAATCTCACAAGCCTCTCAGAGGATCACCAATCTGGAAATCTTAATAGAGAGAATGATGAAACACCAAGAGGTGACAATGAAGAACCAGGAAGCCTCAGTCAGAAAAATTGAGAAGCAAATGCAACAACTGGCTAAGAACCTCGCAGAAATGGGTGAGAAGAGGGCTAAAGGAAAAGAATCACTCATCCAGGATGAGCATCACAGAGCAAAACCTCACTTAGAGGACAATGGGACAAGGAGAAGGAAGCTCAGAATCTGAGCTGAGCAAGCATAGAGGATGTCAAGCTAATGACAATAAAGAAGCGCTTGTTGGGAGGCAACCCAACCTGAGGTTGTTCTCTTTTCATAGCTATTTTAATAAAAAGGTTAATTAACTTCATCTATATTGCAAGAAGCTAAGTTTGGTGTTATACACCACAACAATATAAAGGAGAATGAAGGATTCTAAGTTTGGTGTTCCACCAAAATCCCATCATAAAACACATTCTCACTTTCTGCATAATGCTAGCTTCAAGCATCTAGACGAACTAGTTAACTATTCTGCTGTTTCCTAGTTTTTAGTTCTATTGCTTTTGAAAAAGAAAAAGAGTTTCACACATGGTTAATCTGATGCATGAGAACCATTGGCAAGGTACTAAGTTTGGTGTTCCCACACCAAAGTAGTTCAAAGGCCACAAATAAATTATGCATGCTAACCATTTTTCAAGTGCTTGGGAAACAGGCAACTTTCAATATCATTGCAGAGCACCATACAAACTTTTGGAAGATTTAGCATCATCAATCAAAGAGGTGAAAGAGGAATGTGAAGACCAGCAATGATGATGAGGAAGAGGACATCAAGTAAACTCCAAAAGGTTGTATTGTTCATTATCAGATATTGCTGTGATTGAAAGTGATATTATACCCCTATCTGTCCTTCTGTCTAGTATAGTTTTTCTGCAATTCAATAATCAAGATGCTTGATCATTTACAATATTATACTCTCCAAACTTGTTTGCACTCAATATTTCAAAAATGAATCACATGAAAGTTCTTTGAAAAGAAGGATCGAGGAATTAAACAATTTTAAGGCAAGCAAAAGATTAGGAAAAGTGGTGGTTCTAGTTGTATGATTATGTATTGAGGTTGCATGCTTATGAAACTTGCATGGGAGCTCATAGGCGGGACATAGAGTTCAAAGAAGTGTTGTGGAGATTCTCAAACATTATTGATCCAAGAAGCAGCAAACAAAACAAAAGAAATAAAGAAAAAACAAAAACAAAAAGAACATGGCCCAAGGCTCTGAGCATCAATTACTAGGCAGAAAGAAGAAAGAAACAAGAACTCAAAGAGTTGTTATCCTAGTAAATGCTTGTGGTCGAACTGTGTCAAAGAGATAGGCTTGAGCAAGTAAATCCTAAGGGGTGCTTCAATACCTAATACCTTAAAACCAACTGGTTTAGGGAGTATTGATTGAAAGCTTATCTAAAGAACCGCTTTGAGACATGACACTTAGAGTCAAGGCCAAAGCACAGAAACGATAAGCTGCTTCAAGGGTGATTACCTATAGAGAGATCTCTATGATATTATTTGGATGAAAATTCTAAGACCTAAGACTCCCAAGATGTAGGGACTAGTAAGCACTAAAGCCCTTGCATGAGCACATAATTTAGAGTTCACCCCACTGTCACTTAATCACTTCACTCACAGGATAATACATGTAATTCTTCAAATCCATTCTAATTGAAAGGACCTTTGAGCATAATTCTTTTCTTGCTTGGGGACAAGCAAGTTTTAAGTTTGGTGTTGTGAAGACAAGTCATCTTAGCCTAGTTTCACTAGTCTTTTCCTTTGTTTCATTTAGTTTTATGCACTTTCTTAAGCCATAAGTAAGCCAATTGGGTTGAATTTCATGTTTCCTTTGATTCAATCACCATGGATAAATTGATGCATTTTCATGAGTTTTTTGTGCCATAATTGCTCATGTGACAAGAAGAAGAACAACTCTCATGATTATGGCATAGCTTTGATACAATTGTTGATTGATGATAAGTGGAATAAAGCTTGGAAGAAGGTTGCAAGAATGGTCTTGAAAAGAGGGATTCACGTTTGAGCTAAGGTTTGCCTCAAATGTTAACTCAAACGTGAGAAGCAGATGAAGAACACCTTGGAGAAGAGCCAACGTTTGCGCCAACGTTTGCCTCAAACGTTGAGGCAAATGTTGGCTGAAGAAGAAGCAAGGGAAGGTAACGTTTGCACAACGTTTGCCTCAAACGTGAGGTCAAACGTTGGCGCCAAAAGAAGAGAAAAAGCACCCCTGGAGCAAACCAACGTTTGCGCCAACGTTTGCCTCAAACGTGAGGTCAAACGTTGGCACCACAAAAGTAAAGAAGAGCACCTCTGTTTGATGGCATTGAGTGAGCCACGTTTGCGCCAACGTTTGCCTCAAACGTTGGGCCAAACGTTGGCCAAAGGAGTAGGATGGGGGAACCACGTTGAGCTCACGTTTGACCTCAAACGTTGGCCAAACGTGGAAGACAGCAACTTGGCCGAGCTGCATAATGTCACACAAGGGACGTTTGAGTCAACGTTTGCCTCAAATGTTGACTCAAACATCAATGGTTCATGGCCCGGTTCACTAATGGATTTCTTCCCAACACCAAGAGCAATCAACGGAGGCTACTATCAACCCAATTCCATCAAGGCTAAGGCCCAATTCAAGCTTAATGATCATTTGAAGAAAAGTGTATAAATAGCTTAGGATTTGAAGTTTTAGAGAGCTTCCTTTTTTAGAATTTTATTACTTGTTTACAGTAGAGAGCTCACCTTAGTTGTTGCTTTAGAATTTGAGAGTTCCTGGGAAGGAGAATTGAATTCTCTTCCTCTGGGTTGTTTTTGTTTTCTTTTCTACACACTTTGTCTGAGTCTTGAGTGTTGAGAATTGAAGGAATTATGTTTCAATCTCACCTTGAGATCTCTCTGTTTTGATTTTACTGCATCATTGAGAATTTGCGCTTTCACTTCTTTTCTTCTCTGGCTGGATCTTTACTTTTCTTGCAATTGAATTCTCAATTTGGGATCTAGGAAGGCACTGAGATCTAGACTTGGTTATCTAGTCTCTTGGGTCCTGAGATCTGGAGTCATCATTTATTTTCTCTGTGAATGTTTTTTCAAATTCATTTACGTTTCCATTTTAGATCCAGTTCAATTCAAGTCATATTCTATTCTTCTATGTGTTGAGATTTACTGTTCTTTTGTTTAATTTTGCAATCCCACATCCTGACCTATTTACAATTCAAGCCATTTACATTTCTTGCACTTTAAGATTCTGCAATTTACATTCTTTGCGTTCTAAGTTTCTGCCATTTAATTTCTTGTTCTTTGAGATTCCAGCACTTTATTTTTTGTTCTCTTTAATTTCCTGCAAATTACCATTCCTTTTACATTCTATGCAATTTAATTCTTGTTGAACACAAATTCACTCAAATCAACTTCTGTTTGCCTTGACTAAATCAACCACTAAACAAAAATTGCTCAATCCTTCAATCCTTGTGGGATCGACTCACTCACGTGAGTTATTATTACTTGATGCGACCCGGTACACTTGCCGGTGAGTTTTGTGTTGGGATCGTTTCCACACATCACCTGGTAGTAACCATGGACAGAAACACCCATCGCGGAGCAAGTAGGTTTGGAGCTACAACCCCATTGCTACTAACCCGCTCAACCCAGAGCCAGTGGAATAACCACTACTACGGCTACTACCCAGGCGGGTGTTTAAAAGCTCAACCTGGAACGAGTGGAATCACCACTACTACCACTACTACCCAGGTGTTACAGTCTCCGACTTGGAGCAAGTGGGACGAACTGCAACCCTTGCTACTACCCAGGTATCTCAAACATATATTCATTTGGTCCCAACCATGGATCAAACATCCATCTCAGCCATCCGGCTTTAAATTCATAATTCATAGTCAGCCATACGCCCCATAACTCATTCAACAATCAACCATAATCAATAGCATACACAGCATTCCGGCTCACGGTTCAATCCAGAACCAGCCAATATTCATAATCATACACAGCCAATTCCGGCACATAACAAAACAGCACTTCCACCATTCAACATCATCAAATTCATAAACCGGCATTTAAGCCACAAATCACTTCTCTAAGCCATTTCACTTTGAAATCAAATTTCAACTCTTTTCAGCCTTGGCTTTAAAGATCCCATTTCTCAAATCATCTCAGGCTCATAAGCCAAATTACTCAAGTGAGTTCCCTGTTTAAAACAAGCCACTCTCGGCATTCTCTTTCCCAAAACTTTCAAAACCATGGCAAGTTAAGAATTTATTTCAAAGTATTCCAAAACCACCCATCCAACAATGGGATTTTATAACAAAAGTTCCTTGGCAGAGTCCCAAGTCTTTAGGGGAGATAACATAACTCATTTCGCCAAATTCATTTAATATCATTAAAACATTGGCTTTCTGATTTGAGTAATAAAATAGGATCTAAGCCAAACGGAGTCACGTAATCATTTACTTCTTTCAAAGCCGTTTTCCTTTACTTAGGCAAAACCAACTTCAACCCCCCATGATAAATTCTAGAATGTTTCAACCGTTCAAAATTTTTTAGTCTTGCAAGAATTCAGAGTTCAAAGAGTACTTAAACCTTTCCCAAAACATTTCATATGAAACTTATCATAGCATTTAGGTTCTTTCAAATCATTGAAACTCCTCCAATTGAAACCCTCAGTCAAATCAAAGGAATTGCCCTTGTCACATTTAAAACAGCTTTAAACATAAGTTTCATCTAATAACTTCCTCCTGGAAAGGGATCAATGCCTTTCTTACGAAGCAAGACTAAATCAGTAATTTCCTCTTAATAATTCATTTTAAAAGCAAGAATCATCCTTTTTCTTGATAATTCAAATAAAATAATAGAAGTCTTTAACTCATCATCATTTTTCCAACATCAACATTTCAATAAAGACTCGATTTTATAGAAATTCCGGCAACATCTCCTCTAAAACTTGGACTTTGCCACCCGGTTCTGGGTCCCAACAAAATCATTCCACAATCCTTTTCCAACAGCCCAAAATCCAAAATCCAATATCAAAGGCAAGCCAAAATCCAACAGTCAATCTCAATACCATATTTCTAAGAAAACTGTTTCAAAATCAAATCATTATCAGCCGAATAAACTCATTTCTAAAGTCTCAAGGAAATGGTTCAGTAACAAATGTATCAAAAAAAAGATCATTTAAAGCAAGCCAGGCTGATTCAAGAGTGGATTTATTTTAACATTCTCCAAGAAAATTAACTCAAATCA